>NW_009603512.1:30411-45111 GCF_000690535.1 Cariama cristata
TATAGTCCTTGGTGAGGGTACGCTCTGAGATGGTTTCTGGGTGACTGAGTATGTGGTTGGCGTGGGACAGCCCCACACAGTGAGAAGCATGGCGGGGAGGATGCTGCCTGCCCAGGGGTAGCCGCTGATGGAACATCATCTCCCCAACGTGGATCACAGGCAGAACATAAAACAGCTTGTCAACAAGATAGCAGTGACTGGTGGGAGCTGGCTTCCCTTGTAAGGGATTGGTCTGCACATCCTGCCTTCTATAAACTTTTCTAAGTATTTAATATGTTTAATGTATATTTAACCTATACCAGGCTGGATAAATCTTACTTGTCTTGCACACTTTTGTGTGTGTTGGGAAGAGGCTTTCAACTGGGAAGATTTTAGTCCTTGTGTTTTCTAGCCCTTGTGGGACAACCTGACTGCCTTTTCTTGCCTTCCCAAAAAACATGTCTTTGGGAAAACCTATTAAATTTAAACCAAGGGTCTCAAAATATTCATAAGAGCAGCTGGGACATGAATGAAGCTAGTTAAACACCACAGCTGTGCCGGCATTGCTGCTGCACCCACGTGCTGTCACAGGCCTGGAATTGGCAAATACACGGACGTCGGGTTTGCTTCACCTGCATTTACTGTTGTGCCTTGGACTCCAGGCAGGGAAGAAGATGTAAAAATATTTCTTAATCCTGGATAAGGAGACATAATAATTTTTCTAACAGTCTTCGTTCATCTATTTCTTGTTCTGATTATCTACTTCATCTTAAAGAGAAACTGTAAAGATGGTCTCTTTGCTAATGAGAGGGGGGACAGACACAAAGTACCTGTGCTACCTGCTGTGGGTAAATAGGTCCCTGGCAGAACAGAGAGGTAGCTGCCCTGCTGAAAGGAGCTGGCTTTGCACAGTTTGTTTATTTTACCTTGACCCTATCATCCTCCACACTCACATCAGTGTCAAACTTACAAACATAACTTTGAATCCAGATCTTTGCTGCCTTCTTGGTGTTATCTCTCTATGTCAATGTGGACTGAGATTTCAGAGGGTAATAACACACAGCCTACAAAGGAGAGATGTTGAACTTTGAAGCTCTATTCACATAAAAATACTCTTGGAAAATGAGAAGCCACTTACCCCATGAACTATTAACAGAACTACTGGATGATCCCTGGGATGACTTTGGTCAGCAGATGGGCCTGACTGGGAAAATGGCTGCAGAAGCAAGAGGCATCTCCTCGGGAAGTGTATGAGCAGGAACTGGGTGTCCACAAAAGACCGTCTGAGGGGTGGAAATAGCTGTAAATTACTTTATTTTGTCTAAGATTTTAGATTGCTTGAATTACCTAAAGTAATGGTTTATTGGATTTGTTTGTGCTGCGTGTTGCAGTATTGACAGCCCAAAAGTCAAAGAAACAGTTGGTGTTGATGTCAGATTCTCCTCCTGCACCGAAATAAGACTCATGTGAGCTATAAATGGAAGCAGTGATAACCTCTGAGGAGGTGTAAGACCTTCATCCTCATCAGCTGCTGTCTTCTTAAAGAAGAAAGTGTGTTTAGTAGTGCCCAAGTTAGGGAAGAGAGGATATGGGTAAATACCCTGTGAAAACTGTGGTGTCTTCTGGAAAGAGTTGATATCACAGCATTGATGCACTGGAAGGATTTTAAGGCGAAAGCTTTCAGAGGTGAGACTTAACATGGAAGTTGAAGTACTGATGAAGAGAAATGTGAAGGCACAGAGAGGGGAAGGACATGTCGCTGACAGGTTTGGGAAAAGGTAAGTGACAGGAAGGTGCGCTCCATAATTTGGAAGTAAAGCTTGAACTGGAAAAATTGTACTTGGAAGGACAGTTAGGAAACTGAAGATGCTTTCATCATCCTCTGCAGGGCTTCTCTTGCCTGATGATAGTTTCTTGTATCCAAAGGGAAACAGTGGTGGGGGAAAAGCTGAACTGCCCTCTCCCGTACTTTTTGCAAAGACCTTCTCTCTTTTTTAAATCACCTCAGACCCAAACACCTGGGCTGGTCTACAATGGACCCATTTGCATCTAATGTGATAAGGGGTGTCAGTGCAGGATGTGGGACTATGGAGGATGATGGAGTTACCCCGATGTCAGTGCCATGGGGGTGACATGGTCACATTAAGAGTTTGGAGCAGTGATAGGTGGAATACAAGAAAGCCAAGGAGTGTGAGGTTGGTCTGAAGCAGATAAGAGAAGCCTTGCCTGTATTTCAAGGTGCTGGGCTGGTTTCTGTTTTGTCATGCTGGGCATCTTGGGAAGCAGTCTCTGGTCTCAGAGTATTTAACTTTGCTTTAGGAAAATGAGGGTGTATATGGACCCAGAAACTTTCCATGTTGCAGGCACTACCAGTTCCTGCTAGAAGGGCTGATCAGTGGCCTTCCTCCTCCTCATCTTCCCCATCTGTAAAGGCCTATGGGTAGGTTTTGAGCTATCTCCTGAATGCCTTGCCAGATGCTATGTGGCAGGGAAAGGGCAGACTAACTGGCCAGTCCTGCCTTATGCCATGCTTTGTGCCCGTACCTGGATCTCCCTTCAGCCTTCTTTCTACCCTATCCTGCCCCAGCACTTGTACATGCTTCTCTGGAGCAGCTTGGACTTGCTCATGCGATGGGAACTCAAGAAAGACAGTACAGCCACAATCACTGCAAATATGACATAAATTTATCTTTTCAATGCATGTACAGGAAGGCTGAAGCAGCTGTTTGCTTTCTCTTAGGAGCTACAAACCAAGGATGGAAGCTTCAGATGACCTGGGATATTGCTGTGGAGAAAAGGAGTGAAAAACATGAAGATGATTAGCTTAAGATGATACTGTAGCATGAATGTTTTTGGGGAGAGTGTGGGGTTGGTTTGGTTTTTTTTGAGTGATTCAGCATAAATTACTCCTTCTATCAAAAAAAAATAGAGTGTTATGGACAAACTTGACTTGCTATCTTGGCTTGGGGAAGGTTGTACTTTTGCTGGCCTGGAAAAATCTGGGATCTGGAATTGTGTCTTCCAGTGTGGGATCGCTTAATACTCCGCAGGCAGTGCTCCTGGGATAACTGGCCACAGCTGTGTGCTCTTGTCCCCTCTGCCAGAGTCCCACCTGGGCCAGGGCTCTCTCCGCTTCTCCAGACACCTCATTTGTGCTCTTTGATGAAAGGTTATTGCTTTGAAACCAACAAATTCTTCACTGTGTGGAGAAGAGAAACAGGCAGCTCTAGGGTGTAACTCAGCAGACTGATTGTAGATGTCTACTCGAGGGTAGTGAATTGCACCTTTTAATTATTTACTCCCTTTGATTGCAAAAGGAGTCTTAGCCGGGTAGTGCAGACATCAGTAGACATCTACACCGCAGGTATCTGTGGAGTTGGATGAGCTGAATCCCACCTTAATGTTCTGGTGACCTGGACTTCTCTCTGAAATGTAGGTGGCATTGACCAAACGGTTAAAATGTTACCTGGGAGATCGCTGAGTGATGGTGTAGGCTTGTGCCTTTGGGCACTGAGGCTGAGCGGTGACAGTGGTCACTTCTACCTTCCCGGTGCTTGGAGGACTTCTGTATGCTCTGTTCTCAAGGGCAGGCTTACGTAGGTTGACACAGGTGTCCTCTCAGTTAAGGGATGCTGAAGCCTGGCATTGCTCAATTTATTTCCCCTCATTTGACAAAAGCTTCCTTTTTCAGGATTAATAACCCTCTCTGCAGCATGCGATGTCCATTACCCTGCTGGTACAAGAGCGGGGTGTAAAGGACACCAAGGACAGTTGATACCCTGCTAGAGAAAAGGTGGTACAGATACACAAAGACCGTCTGCCTGGAAGAGCTAGAGAGAGAGCAGCGCTATCATCTCCGCTCTCAGGTAACTGAGGCACGAACAGGGTTGCTTAAGAAATCTTTAGCAGATTTGGAGAGCCCCAGCAGAGCCCCATCTGCTGCCTCCTGCTCCGCTTACACCTGGCGGGTTTTGGTGACATGGGCACTGCAGTAGGAGTTGGTAATGGGAACTAGTGGGAGTAATTGCTTAGAGAAGGGAAGGCAAAAATTAACGCCCAGGAAAGCTGACAGCAAGCCCTGCAGACTCCATCTTTCCTCCTTTGGCTGCTGCTGCTGCTGTTGCTCCATCCTCCTCCCACTCGCTGCTGACGGCAACGAGGTCTGTTTGCACCCACTTTCACAAGGGTGGGTGGGAGGGACCTGAGTCAGCTCTGAGTGTGTCCCCCCCTTGCGCAGGGGAGGTGAGCTCTGCTCAGCATGCAGGCGCTGAAGGTGCCAGGGGTGGTTTTGAGGTGGCTCTCCTAGGAATTTGCTCTTGATTTTTCCTTAAGAGGGAGGTCACTGAGAAAGAGTTGCTGTTTCCTACCATCCGTCACTAGGGATTTCTCAATAGGGCAGAGAGTAAACCTCCTGTTTACTTTAACAAACAGCTTTATCTATTTCAATTGCACATCTCCATGTACAGTTGCTTGTTGATGCAAAGACAATGTCCTCAGGTGAGCCGTAGTTCATAAGGTACATTTCCTGTCACGTTAGTGACCTTTCTAATAATTAAAACCACACGGGATAATTTTACAAACTCCTCATTTATTTTCAGCATCTGCTTTAAGTGTTTGTGTGTGGTTGAGGGGTGGAGGAGGAATTAATTTAAAAGAAAATGCTAGGTTCACTAAAGTTCTTTCTTTTCCTTTAAAAATAGGGAGTTTTGTTGTTTGTTCTTCTTCTACTATTATTCTTAGGATGAGCTAGTGACTAGGATGATTTTGTAAGATGTTACTTACAAATATCTTTTAAATCACTTCCCCCATTAAAAAAAAAATAATAATCTACAAGGTGACCTATTTTTATCAGATAAAATGAGGCGAGCCTGAGTTACAGTGATGCACTGACCTCTGTTGGTATCATCTTTTCTTACTGAAACTCCTTTTAAATGCTGAATTTGATGCTCTAGAAAATAGATGATACACCTGAGACAAGACCTGAGGCAGAATCAGTTCATGATGAAGCCATATTCCGATGCCGCAGTAAATCTAACACCATGACTCTTCAACCAATTCACGGTTCTTGGGTCTAATGACACACAGTGTTGGTTTCCTAAAAAAAACCAAAAACAATCAGACGTTTTAAAGATGCCAAAACAGCTGGGGGATTTCTCTGGTACCAGCAGGCTCTGTGACGGAGCTGGTATTGGCTGTCTGTCCTTCTGCAGTTGGCATAAAGCCAGGTTGTAGAGAAAAAGCAGGCACAACATCTCGGTCAGATGCTCTGGCTAAGGGTGAACTGCGTGCCCATGCCTGACTCCAGCCCGTTTTGTGCTGCCGCATCACCTCGTAGGACGTCGATGCAATACGAGTCTGTGCGGGGTTAGCCTGCTGTCAGCAAACTTCTCTGCAGCACCCTAAAGCAACTTTGACCGATTAGCTCCAATTAGACCTTCCTCCCTCCTGGAGATGGCTTCTCAGGGGAGCTGTTGGCATAAGCATTAAAGGAGCCAGGAGGAGAGAAACAGGCATTTCTAGGCTGCGGTTTGTCTGATTTTAGTTTGGGCTGGGATGACTAGAGGTTGCTCTCTACAACAGCCTCTGCCATGTGGCTCCAATCCTCTGGCAGGAATGACTTCCCAGGTGCATGCTAGGTTTGCTTCAGCTGAAACTCCAGGTGATGCTGAGATCTGATGGGTCAAGCAATCAAAATGCTGCTAAAGAGCATAATATCCTCAGGAGAATGAGGACTCTGTGTGCATAGGGAGGGATGACAGTGGGAGATGGCTGTGTGAGCTTTGGCTGCCCTGGTACGAGGAGCTTTCCTTTGCCATCTGCCCATACAAGGACTAAATACTTTGGAATTTTCTCTTTAGGAGATATCTATATTCCTCTCCATTCCCCCGGGGGCACCTGCACACACAACTTGAGGGGGTGTTGCATGTATTTAAGAAACTTCCCAGAGACTCCTAGGCTTACTGAGTAACTGTGGGAAAACACATGAATCCATATTTTCTTTGTACTTCTGTCACTCTGCAAGCGTTTCAAAGAGAAGCTGTGCCTGTTGCCCATGGGCTAGCCTTTGGAGATAAACTTTAAAGAAGTGTGGGGAAAGAAACAGGCTCTCCAGCCCTCGTTTTTCATGTAGCGAGCAAAATTGTTAGCTTTTGTTTTAGAAGGAAGCCTGTCTAATCAAGACGGGAGGGACGGCAATACGTAGGGACATGCCTGCTCACGCACTGCTCAAAGTGGAGGCTGAGACTCAGCTGCTCTGTCAGAATATGAGTCATGTTTTTATTTGTGCTTTTCTGGGCCTGAACTGAGAAAGCTCCTGTAAGAAATTTTATGGCCCTTGACATCACTCTGTGCTTTTGCAAGACAATAGCCTGACATTTTGCCCTAGGTGTTGGATTCAATAACAACTGGAGACTGTGCAAATACTTCTGCTTAGCCGTGATTATCATGCCAAGGCCTTGCACAAGCTGGGGATTTCTGCTGCTGGGGTGGTTCCACTAATGCATGCCATTAAGACAGCAGCTGTGTCTGCACCACTGTCGGTTGGCTCTTCTTTGAAAGCACTGGTAGAAAGCCCACACGGGACGAACTGTGGGAAAAACCACATCCTGACCACCAACGCTTGCTCTCAGGGTGGTCAGGGTGCTTGCTATCAGGGTCAATCTGGGTGGTATCCAGAGCCTATAACTAACACCTCAGCAAAGGTAAGCTGCAAGTATGCTGTTCTTCTGTTGTACACAAGCATTTTGACACAAGCATGTCACTGGTCTTGGTTGCCTAGGGAATCACGCTCTGGAAAGCAAGGCAATGAAGGGGAGCATAAACCGCTGCATAAATGTGCTTGTCCAGCTGTATCCTACATTTCCTCTGGAATTGCCCTCTCCTAAACTCTGTCTGTGAGAGCAAAGGGAGTTGCAACTGTAAGAGCAAAAGCACTTGTGTTTCTTAACCTCACGCTGACAGCTGCAAGCCTGAAACCATTTTGGGGATTTTATGCTCACTTTCATTTTAAAAATGAGGAAGCTGCTCAGGACTGCTGGATGAAGAGTAAGCAAGCTTCACATATTTTGATGCCTTATGAATATGTTCTCAGAAAAATTTTTATCCTTTTAGGACCATTGTTTCCCCTTTGCCCAGCCATGCAGTGATTTCATAGCTTTAACTAATGATCTCACTATCTGCTTTCAAGCTTCAGTAGTAGGAACACAGCACTAGCACTTTCCCTTCCCAGCAGTCCACTTGGTGGGTGAAAGGCAAACGCAGAGTCGGCAAAACCAGGTTTCATTTTTAGCTGTCCACTTGCTCTCCAACCACCAGCTCTCGTCTGAGCTCCGCTCCAGCATGGTGGTACCTTGCTGACTTGTTTCCCTACCTCCTTACAGTGCCACTGTGAGCCATCATGGGTGACTGTTTTACATTTGTCATACTTCCCATCATGGACAAAAACCTTTCAATATCTTTGGCTGTCTCTGTCCTGAAGTATAGGCTCTTCTCTCCTGGTTGCCCAAATTAGGGGACCTGTTCAAGCTCCTTGTATAGAAATGAGAAGCACAGAGATTCGTGTGCATGGCTGGATCTCACCTTGACGTGGGTCTGGAACACAACCCTATTGTGCTTCTCAACCCCAGAGCTGAGAAACAGCTTTGTGTCCCAAGTTGTAGGTGTAGTCCTTGCAGATCACAGGATCTAGTGGGAGAAAGCAGGTTTGGAAAGGAGCAAGCTTACATGTATGAGGCAGATCTTTTTGCATCCCGGGATTGATTGTACCAAGGAAAGTAGATGTTTTGAAAGATGGCTGAGTTTCCTTGCTGAGATGATCAGCAATGAAAAGGGACAAGCAGCAGGAAGAAAAGTGAGGTTGGAGACCATGGTCATTCCACTGAAAAAGTAAGGGCACCTGTAATGTGAGTCTTTACTAAAGTGGTGCCCTTAGGAAGGGCTTCCAGTGGGTGGAAACCAGTTGGAAAACTCTGGTACCAGTATGTCTCTGTTTGAGCCGATCTGAAAGAGGTTAGATGAACAGCGTGCATTTCTCTCTGTTGACTTTAGAGGGAAGTTAGGTGGTATTCAGAAATTGCTGGGAAGAAAGAGAAGATATGATGGGAGGAGAGATAGGCGTACCACAGTGTGGCTGCATATACCCCACCTGCTAAAAGAAACCCAATTTAAAAAACAAGTTCGTCTGGCAAGGTGTATGTCCCGTGAAGCTAGGACTGTTTGCCTTTAACTGTGTTAGCCTCCTTCTAATTGTTTGTCCGGTCCCATCTCTTGGGCTGGAACGCGGCCGCAGGCTCACGGCGCAGTTTGGGCTGGAAGGGCCCCCGGGGGGTCTCCAGCCCAACCTCCTGCCAAAGCCGGGCAGCTCTGGGGTGGGACGGGCTCCTCAGGGCTGGCTCCACTTGGTGCTGCAGCACAGCTACACAAGGAGATGACTGCAGGATCTCGGGTGTAAAGGCCTATGAGGTGGAGGTTTAAAGCTGGATCACCAGGACCTCTTTCCAGGCAGGGTCCCAGCAGGAAGCACACCCTATGGTGCACAGCTGTCTGCGAGGCGATCAGCCCCCTCCAGCTATGGCAGAAGGAAGGAAGAGAAAATAAACTTTCTCCAACTTTCTGCCCTCTTGGTCCTACCGTGTGACCTCCACAGGAGACAAGCAATGTCCATGCCTCTGCATTTGGCCCAAAACCCAAGGGCCATGTGACCTCCACAGGAGGCAAACAATATCCACACCTCTGCATTTGGCCCAAAACCCAAGGGCCTGTTAATCAAAACATTAAAGGAAGGCTTTTTTCAAGAACCTCATGCTATGGCTGATACAATTTTGGTTGAACTCAGCTTGTGGTTTAAAAAGTGCTAGGGGTAAGAAAACAGGAATAAAGACAGTACAAGATAAGGCAACTGCATAAATGTCACTTCCACAAAAACAAAACCAAAAAGAAACAACCCCTGTAGTTGCCAAGTTCTATTTCCTATAAACCACGAATTGTTTGGGTTTGTGTTAACCTCCTTTCCCCACTAGTTAAGCCTTGGCCTTTATGTGAGCTTCCTTTCAGTATGGAGCAGAGACTGAAAATAAGGGTCTGACCCTGTAGCCCAATACAAAGTTTTGTCTACGTCAGAGGACCTGAAGACCATTTCAGAATTGGAAATGCTTCAAGTATATTTATAGCAATGTCTGAATCTGTAGCTGGTGGTTCTCATCATACTCACGAAATGAATGACAGTCTCTCATCTCAATAACACAGCTATTCATATAAAAAAAGTTAATAACTGCAACAGCGAACAGTGAGTGCATCATCACGTTCTTCACTTGTAACCAGGGAACAGGAAAAACTTGCATTTCAACTTGCCACAAATGTCCGTGCTCCCTGCAGCTTCTGACATGTGTGCTGTAATAAACGTGCTCATATGCTCCTGTAAGTGAGAGTTATTACTGTGCTTTATTACTATGAATTGGTTAGTTGCCGTTGCCATAATCACTGCAGGTAAAATAGATATGGAGGTACACAATTGTAAGAAAAAACAGCTTTGTTTTTACAGAAAAACTTGACAGTCAGGAACATCCTAATCCATGGACAAGCCAATTGTCAAAGCAGACAGTCTTCAGACTTAAGTCTTGTCGAGGATTTGATTTGTTTATAAGAGGCAGTGGGTTTTTTTCCTGATAGGGCAGCGGGTGGTTAGAAGAGCCTTAGTGCATCTTCAGCCCGACTGAAAGAAAATTGCTGTGGAAAATTAACCCATGGGAGGAAACAAATGACAGTTGTGCAGGGCTTGGTCACTGCTAGAGCATCTCCTCCCTATCTGCTTGTGTCTCCTTCCTCAAACACAGTGACATTCATTCAGACAGCTGCTGAGCTTCCAGTGCATTGAGGTGGTTTTTACCATTGCTTTTAATCAAACGCGGTTTGTTAACATTGTATTTTGAGGCTTGCAAATCTGCTTTTGTGGCCAGACAACGTTGCAGTCTGCATGTTGTGCACAGCAATGCTAGCAACATCCCCTAACTAAAAATGCCGTATAACAACTTGAAGGGTACTTATTATATTATTCTTATAAAGTTTGGAGAAGGTGAGCCATATTGAGTGTATATCTGGATACTGATGAATTAGCTCAGGAGAAATAAAACACAACACAGACTTGGTGTGTAGGTGGGAAATGTTAAGTGGAATGTTTTTACATACCCTCCCAGCAGAGCTGCTATCCTGAGCGTGCGAGAGTGGGACTGTCCCAGCAGCTGCAGCCCTTCTGTATCTTGTGCAACGTTTCAGCTCCACATTCCTGAAACAAGTACCAGTGGAAAACAATCCACCAATGGACAGTCATTTTTAGGCCATGTTGACAGAAAAAAAGGCCCAGTGATGTATATTGAGTAGTTTATAAATGACGATGCTATAAATTACTGCCCTCTGGTAGTGTGGGAGGTCACTATGGTGCTTTCTTGCTCTGTAATAAAATAAATAAATGGAATAAAAGATGAAGTACTTTCTTAGATTATCTGGCCCCTTTGGAAACTTACGGCATTTTTCTGTTGTAGATCTTAGCCTTTAATACTAGCAATGTTTGACCCAGACTGGCATCCTGAGCTCAGCTGCTACCAGCCCTGCACCTAAATTCTCTGCCATGGATGACTTGTACTGCTTGCAGTGTGAAGTTCTGTTGGAAGATGAACCTCTACTGCAGATCACCCCAGATCATGGCTGCACTGCCCAAGTTTTGCATGCTTTTGCTCATGTGCCCCAATACATGCAAAATGGACGCAGAGACCAAACAGAAGCACCAAATCTATGAAACTGCAACAGGTACAGCTTTGCAGGGCATGGGATAGGGCTGGGTCTGCATCGAGGACCCAGTTTGTCTGACCTGTAACAGCTTGTGAGTCAGCTCTGCGCTGAAATGTGGCTCTTAAAAGGTCTTGCTCCATGGCAGGCTATGTTTATGTTTGACAGTGCAAATCAGGAATGCATGGGGGGAAAAAGAACCCACCAACTTCAGAAGAATATTCACAGTTATTCCCTGATGATCCATTATGAGCCCAGAGCCATCAAGGTTTAACCTACATGAGAACCACAGGAGTTAAGGTCTGGATGGCTTAAAGACCCAGACACTCTTAGCTTCAACCTTTGCCCAGTGTCAAAGGTGCTGGAAATTTGTCCTTGAGGACACAGACACTTGGTTTTCACAACCGATCACAAGAAGAAGGTGGGATGTTGTTTGTGGCGGCTGAAGGACACAAGACTTGCTCCCTCCGCTTCACCACAGTGACGAATTTAAGCATAAAAAGAGTCCTTCCTCTTCCTTCCTATGGTCTGCCACCAAGTTAGGAGCTGCACACAGGGAAGGTGTGGGCAGGGCACAGGGTCTTGGTGGTCCTGCTTTTCGCAGGGTAACGCTGCAGCCCCCCTCCTGCCCAGCCTGCTGCTCCTCGTGCCGCTCTGAGAGCTGCCTTCTTGCGTGAAAGGTGTTGGTGGCGAGAAAACAGCTCGGGAATTTTCCTTGTTCACCATCTTGGAGGACTAGATAACAAATCAACAGGGCAAAGGGAGGAATGGGAGAGGAGATTTCCCTTCTCCCTGTACCTGGGAATCCTTTCTGGTGGACAGGAATGCATTTATGTTTTGTGTCTCCCCAGTTTCTCTCTCTCTCTGTTGGAATGGGTTCTAGCAACAAAGCCTGGCTCTCCTCTTGCTCATATCTTCTCAGATGCTGAGTCTGCAGAGAGACATTTGTTTATCTTCCCCTTAAGCTTCTCTTTTTAGTAGGACAGTATAAGCAGCTCTCCTGTGACTCTCAGAAGGGCTTTTAATATCTTGTTTTAAACACTGCTGGTGCCAGACATGAGGCTGGCTTTACTAGATGTTTTTAGGGTATTTTAACCCTTCTTGTCGACACTGGTGTAGTTAAGTTGCAATTAAAATCTCGTTTGCTTCTGGTTGACAGGAAAATTGTTTTGCCTGGACCTTGCTCCAAGCCTCAACATTGGTGGGACTGGATCAAATAGAAGGAATTTGAGGATTTTTTTTCCCTTATTCTTTTTCTTTTACAAAAATTTCAATTAAAAATTTTGCTAATAAAATTCAACTCTAATTTTTCTTCTCTTTCTGTTATTTTAAAATAAGTCAAAATATTTGCCCCATCTTGCAAAACTTTGATAAGAAAAAAACTCCTCTCATGTAGCCCTGGCTTTTGAGAATCTCTCATGTGAAGGGAGCAGTATTGTACCCCATGTCTAACCATCACAGTAGCATTTTTACCAGCCACTGAATTTTATCACTGAATTTGCCTGTCGCAAATAAAGCCAGAGCTGTTTCTTCATGATGGCTTTGGCACGCTGCGATGTGTTCGGGCAACCTAAATACCACCCAAATCCTTCTGCATCTGGTCTCCTGCCAGCCGGTACCAGATCGTCAGAGACACTGTGTTGAAGGGCAGCCCCGAGCGTGGGGATCAGGTGCAAAGCAGGACTCAGACTGTGTCCCCCATCCTCATCGCGTCCTGCTCATGGCATTGCAAGCTTGGAGTAGCCATCATGGTTCAGCAACCCCAGAAACAGGGGACCAGAAACCAGCTCCCAGCAGGTCTGGGTTGGATTTTTTCTTCCCAGGTCTTTCTATTGCCCAGACTGACCTCCCTGGTGCTGCAGGCTGCCTCCCCGATGATTCCCCTGCTCTTAGGAGCCATTGCGGCTGCTGCCCCTAGATATACAACCTCCTCTCAGAAATATGAAGCTGCCTGTTTGTCCCCAAAGACAGGAATTAGGTGAGGGTTGAGAGGATTTATCCGTAAGTCAGGGCAGGAGCAAACACACACGTTGCCAGTGTGTTGCAAACATCTCCAGAACAAACACCTCAAATCCAGGGAATTTAGTTAAGGTTGTTTAAATGCTTAGTGGCATTTCTGTATGTTACAGCATAAAGTACAGATGTGCTGTGTTTGAAAATAAAAAACTGGGATGGAAGAAAAAAAGTCTCACGCGACCTCCCAAATATTGTAACCTTTCAAAAATGTCATAAACCTCTAAATCATCTGAAAAATCAACTGCTTTCTCTCAGACAGTGTTGTATTTTGGTAGGCCAAAGCTGTTTAAATGTATAAAGTCCAGTTTAAGGCTCTATGACTGCTGTCGCTGTGACTAACAAATCAGAAATTTTCACTCTGATCCACAGCTATAAATCAAACCTGCATTTCCATCAATGCCCACGCTGAAGCTTCTGTATCTGCCTGGTTTGACTTTCTCAGGTGCCACCAGCTTCAAACCTTTTCACTACTGAATGCTTCAAAACCTGATAAGCTCCTTCTGGGCAAGTTCTTCTTCGTCCAATACTTTTGAACTCCATTCTCAGTCTTTTTAACGCAGACATTTATTTTGTAAGGAGAGTTGAGAAATCTTGGGCTTTTTCATGCCCCTGCTTCCTCATCTTGAAATCTGCTTATCATTATTTCTGCAAATATTGCTAAAAGTTATCCTTGCCTTGACCCTTCCTCAGGAGACATGCTTATTCAGGGCTTGATCGCTTGCTGATTAATTTCCTGTCATTCCTCGTTTTATGGCCCTCCTAAATCCCTCTAGAGAGATTGTGATCTCAGGACTAAACCAGGAGCAACTCTTTTGATATCTCTGGTAATTCCAGTGCAAATGAAGAACTCAGGTCCAAACTTAGACTTCAAAGGGTGGGAATTAGGAGGGTTTGGAGGTGGCTTGAGATTTTCTGAAAGAGTATTTCCATTGAGATGAGACCTGCAAGATTGTTTCCACATCAGTCAGCAGATACTTCATGTTACTACGGTGTCAAGTCCTGTCGTAATGCCTCCAGAATACAATGTTTTGAGATTTCAGTTTCATGGGTTTTTTTGAGTTTTCCGTTATTCATTTCACATCCACACAAAAATAGCTTTTAAGCTTTCCTTTCCACACTCATTTTTTCCCTGCTAGTCCCAACAACTTCACAGACGTTTGCTTTACAAGACCAGAACCATGCCTGCCTGTACTGTATTTGTCATGGTAGTATCCAGAGGCTGCCTGACTGCTCTTTTGTCACACCTCCATAGTCTTAACTTTCTAAGTAAAAGAAGAATTAAAGTTGGCTTTGTCTGATTTTTCCTCTTAACTTTTCTGTTTTGAAATACTTTCCCATTTATTGAATTCCACAAAGAGCACAGTAATACTTCTCCTTTACTGTTCTCAGCTACTTTCTACCATGGCAGTGCAAAACCACATAGCCTTTAAATAGCATCTTTTCTTTCTTACCTTCTCCTTTGCCCTACTTCATCCCCTTTGGTATTTTGTCCTTTTAGTGCCTAGCTTTACAACTTGCTGCACATCTATTCTGCATCTCCCTCCAGCTAGTTTTGTGATACTCTGTAAAAGTTGATAGGTAACAAGCAGTCTTAACTGTGGCATAATGCTGAAGCCCAGGCAGCCCTGCCATCCCGGGACTCACCGACGGGAATGACTCGGTTAGCTGAATGTTAACATTGGGCACAGCGAGTTTTGCTCTGTATGTGAACACTGCTCTTCCTTTTGCTTTGCCTCACACAAAAAAGAGAGAGTGAAAAAGGCATAGCTGGAAAATACATCCTGGCATTAAGAATCACAACACTGCAGCAGCCTGAATTTTCCCCAGCCCTGACCACGGTATAGTCCCGCAGCAGTCAGATCCCCGTTCTGCTGTAGGAATGCTGCCCGTGGAAGAGAAAGGGAAGCTGATCTTCTCTACCCACTC
>NW_009603512.1:45130-45625 GCF_000690535.1 Cariama cristata
ATTCTTTACTTAGGGAGCTGTGTGTTTTAATGTGCTTTTGGAATAGGGAGATGAAGCAGGGGAGCTTCCTCTACCGCTCTGGGAAGGCTGAGGAGGCACCCCGCTTCCGAAACCGCACCGAGGATTTGCGTGTTGGCCCCTACGTGCCATTCACTCACTTATTTACCTCCTGCCTCCTTACACTGAAAAGCCTTTTGAGGAGCTTGCCTAGACTTCTGCACGGTGCCATAATAAATATGGGTGAATTTTGCCACGGATGAGGGGCTGTACAAGGAGGAAAAGAATTAGTGAATCGCGTATTAGCTCTGCAAACCGAAGAAATAGAAACTCTGTTGGACAAAGCAGGCAATTAAGGTACTTTTTATATACATACATATTTATAAATATCTACTTTAAGCTTTTTTGCAGTAATAGATTTTAAATGCAGTTGAAGGATGGCTACATGCTCTCACTTGGCGTTCCCCCCACATCCCTTTGCCTGTCCCCCGCCTGCAG
>NW_009603512.1:45803-46026 GCF_000690535.1 Cariama cristata
TTTGACCCGCGGTGGGGGCCCTGGGGAGGGAAGGAGGGAGCTGGGGGGGGGGTGTCCAAGTCTTCCTGAAGAGCTGGGATGGAAACGGAATCCTTCACCGGAGTAAGTAAAAGAATTAAATAAAAAAAAGAGGGGAGGGTGTGACAGCGGGCTGCGGGGAAGCGCGGGGTGTGTGGGGGGCGCAGAGCCCCACTCCCCCGGGTGGGATTGCCCCGGGGCTGGG
>NW_009603513.1:0-4459 GCF_000690535.1 Cariama cristata
CCATTCCCTGTCCTCCTGTGCTGCTGGGAAGGGAGGTAGATAAATTGAGAGTGAAGTTGAGACCAGGATGAAGTGAGGGATGGGGGAAAGATTTTTTTAAGGTTTGGTTTTTATTTCTCATTATCTTACTCTGACATGATTGGTAATAAATTGATTTTCCCCACGTCAAGTCTGTTTTGTCCATGACAGTAATTGGTGAATGATCTCTCCCTGTCCTTATCTCGACCCCAGAGCCTTTCGTTACATTTTCTCTCCCCTGTCCAGCTGAGGAGG
Source organism: Cariama cristata (assembly GCF_000690535.1). Lineage (NCBI taxonomy): Eukaryota > Metazoa > Chordata > Aves > Cariamiformes > Cariamidae > Cariama > Cariama cristata. Next base: position 274 of record NW_009603513.1, read on the forward strand.
GCAGTGACAGAGCGGCTTTGGGGGGCACCTGGCATCCGACCAGGGTCAACCCACCACAGGCATACAAGTAGTTAGCAATCATCTCCTGGATTTTGAAATCATTAAGGTAATAAGTATAGAAGATAAGAAACTGCAAAATGATGGGGTGAGGATAAAAATAGAAGCTCAGAAGCTATTTCCAATGGCATAGAGAAAAACTCAGCCCTGATTTACTAGGGACTATCTCAATCAAAATCTGTTTATCCACTGATGCCTGTAAATGGTTCTGTACAGAGGGAAGACTCCCATAGTCATCTTATTATTCTTTACTACTCATTACAATAATAATGTACAGTGAATTCCCCTGCCCATACAAAGAAGGCTGATGTACTGTACATGCCTTAAGCGCAGATGCTGAAACAATGCTGTGATTACATTGTTTTGTACTTCATGTCCTACACATTCCCCCCCTTTTTTTCCCTCCTTGCCTAGTTTTAGGGTAAATTAGAAAATTAACAGTTTCAAATGTCAGTTACCCTCCTTTCAATGTGAGGTTCTGAAAATCACAAGTACCTGAAAAAAAAATCCCTTATTTTAGCGTAACAAGTGCCAGAGGAAGTCAGGGCTGGAAACATAGCCCATAGGAAGTTTTATCTTCCCTGTTTCTTTCTTCTCCTTCCCATTAACCATCCTTTTACTCTGAAATCAAGATCAAGTTGGTGATATTCAGGATGCAATGCTTGAATGTTCCCTGATCACTTCATATTATGCTCTTGTCATCATTCTAAGATTCATGTGGGTCACTGCTATTAGTCAAAATCAGCGCTAAGAGTTTTTTTTATTCTTCAGATAAGCAAAAATCACACGGGCCAAGGGATGTCCTTATAACTTCAGTGAGCCAAAGTCAGTTTTTCAGGAAGTCATTTTGTGTGAAGAACTGGTTTTTCATAACTCTGCAGGTGCCAGGCACTATGTGTAAAAATCCATGCTGGATATGGCCTCTTTTTTTTCTCCCTTTACCTCCTACCATGCTTTATTCAAGCATTGCAGTGGGGATCTGGAACCCTGAATTCTCCTCCCAAGAACCCGGAGCATGTTCTTGAACTGCTCCATGCTTCAACTTTGCCTTTATGCAAACTGGGAATACACGGTATTAATTTTCCCCATGCAGCTATTATGACTTGGCACATAAAGCTTTGGAAATTACTTTGAAATTACAGAATAAAAGGCATACTAATATTGTTTTGATATTACAAATATTGTTATAACAATCCACTTTTTAAGACTATTTGGCCTATGTACACAACAAATTCACTCTCTACACAAAAACAAACAGCTTGCTTTCCCTTTAGAAATTACTCTCTCCACCTCTGCATGCGTACCCTACATTGGCTGGTAGAAACATACTCAAACGGGCTGAATTTTACCCTATTGTACGAAAATGAAGTTGCCTCAGGGATTAATTTTCCCCCAAGTGTTTTCTGATGTCCGATTATAAACTACTCAAGAGTAGGATTAATTGCAAATCCTCAGAGATTCTCTTAGGAGGAGATCTTGTGCTTTGTCTAAGATCGGCAGTTCCTAGTTTGTCCTCACAAAAATGCATGCTGAATAATAAGATGTCCTTTATTCTCATGTGAATCCTCTAAAGGTCAGTTTAAGCAGGCTGACACAGCTATAACTAGGAAAATTTCTCAAACTGATGGCTCATTTTCTTTGGAGAAAGGTGTTTAGTCAATAGATAAGACAGTACTAAGAGCTCTGTACAACAGCATGTAATTGATGGTCACAAAGCACTGTCAGAATTGGAGCTTTCACAGCTTTCCCACAGCTTTCCCATCTGCCCTGGAAAACTGTGACTTTATGTTGATTTCTCACTTCTTTCATCCTTATAGGTTGTAATTCCACCTTCTTTTTAATTCCCAGTCCATTTTTTAACTGATGTTTACACAATTGCAAGCAATTCATGTAGTATTTCTCAAGCTGATTCACGGTAACTGCTCATATGCCTGCTCTCAGCTGGCTTTGGCTGAGGGAGGCAGTTTAAACCACTTCTGCAGTGGTCAGCACAAATTAGAATCTAAATAGGTGGTTTAAGCTAACCTTTTCACTGTCAGGGTGAGCTGAAATGCAGAACAGTGGTCACTTCTTACTGCATAAGCAATAATTTCTTAATACTTGTTAACATAATTGCTGTGATCATCTTTACTTTCATCATAGTGCCTGGAAGGGGATGAACTAAACCTAGATATAGTTGTATCAAATAGTCTTCTGAGTATAACAACCCTTGTTTACGATCTGGTATTTTTGATTTGTTGGTTCTTCTTCTTTTTTTTATTTTTAATGAAAACAAAAGCTATTTTTTATTTGCTGCTGGTTTTTCTTTTTTTTAATGAAGGAAAAAAAAATTTCCTGGATATGTTAGAACTAACCAAAAAGCGTGGTCTTGCTCACATTTAGATACTGGTTTGAGCTACACTAGAAAGCACAGTTTCACTAGTAGCTCTTAGACCAGGAAATTCTTCCAGTGTTATGACTGACAATCCTCTTCTAGGTTACACCACACCTACACAAATCATGTTTTTTCTTCTAGCAAGTTATTTTATAACCACACTGAAATGCATTCACTATCTTAAGGGGGAAGGGGAACAGGAAAAGGTACATTTTTATAATTCCTTATCTAGTGTCTTTCTCAGAGGGAAACTTCAACTTACTTTCTTCTGCCTTGATGCTGTGTTGAATGTTTGTTTTTCTTCTTCTTGACATATTTTGACATTCTCCTTTATAAAAAGCTCCTCAGCTGAGCTATACATCATGGAAGTGAAGCTATGCATTGCTATTAGAGAAAGATTTGCTCTTCCAGAACATTCTTAGATTTTACTTACTGAAAACAATTTGAACCCACCTAAAAAAGTTCTCCATGTTTCTTTCTGTAGAAATAATTAGTGAAGATGAAACTTTCAGATTCTTCTATCCCTTATGGACTTTTTAACTATTTCAATTCCATCTGCTTTAATATATATAGCCTAAGTCCTAAAATGTCCAAAGTTTGCAAATGAAGGGTAAACACACTTGAATGCCTAGTCAAAGAGCAAACAATTACTTTAACAGCAGCAAATAAATGAAAATAATACAGTCCTTTTATCGTAATGGTAACAGAACACATTTTTTGAGGTTTTTTTTGAAGGGGAATTTTAGTTTTATCTTTTTAAAACCCACAGATAGGATTGAAAACATGTAATTCATAAATGACTCCAACAAAAAAAAGGTTTTGGAATTGTTTGGCAACATAAAACAAAAGGAAAGTATACCAAAGTAAGAAATATGTTATCAAAACTTTCTCTGTTAAACCCCCTCAGGTCTGCACATTTAAACGTGCTTCTCATGGCTTAATATTTTGAGTTGTTTCAGCTAGTTGTCAATCTTATGCTAGTGTTTTCTTTTCTTTTTTTTTTTTTTGGAGATGATAGAAAATTGGTTATACTTGATTTACGATCCCTGCCCCTAGGACCACATTCTGCAGGGCTGTCAGACTCCTGCAGCCCATGGAAATCAGTAGCAGCAAATCCTCTCCTGAACTGGACCTTATGGTTTTCTGGTCTAACTTCTAGAGGACAAGAATTTTGGATATGATTTGTTGTAACTTCTGGTGCTTCTCAGCACGACAAGATTGATCTCTCATGTAAGAGAATGCAGTTACTGTCCCTGTGTCTCTTTTATTTAATGTGTCAGCTCAGTAACCTCCCACAGGGCTCAGTTGAACAAGAGAGTAAGAAGTGACCAGAGATCCATCTGCCTCTGACAGTGTCCTGGTTTTGGCTGAGATACAGTTAATTTTCTTCCTAGTAGCTGGTATAGTGTTGTATTTTGGATATAGTATGAGAATAATGTTGATTATACACTGATGATTTTAGTTGTTGCCATACTAAGTCAAGGACTTTTCGGCTTCTCATGCCCTGCCAGCAAGAAGGCTGGAGGGGCATAAGAAGTTGGGAGGGGACACAGACAGGACAGCTGACCCCAATGACCCAAGGGATATTCCATACCATATGACATCATGCTCAGTATATAAACTGGGGGGGAAAGCTGGCCAGGAGGCCACTGTTTGGGAACTGGCTGGGCATCAGCTGGTGAGTGGTGAGTGATTGCATTGCACATCCCTTGTTTTGTATATGCTAATTCTTTTTTATTATTATTATTATTATTA
>NW_009603514.1:0-3720 GCF_000690535.1 Cariama cristata
CCCCGGGGCAGGATGGACGGGGTCGGCTGCGCCGGGGAGCCCCAGCCCTGGTTCCTGCTGCCAGCCCAGAGCTGACTAGTTCATCCCTGGCGCAAAAATCAAGTATGAGAAAGCAAAAAAAAAAAAAAAAAAGAAGTCATTTGCCAGAGGTACGCTGGTGCCGGGTGCCTTTGATCAGTCTTTCTGTACTTATACTGACCACGTTGCTATAGCACAGGAGCTGCTCCGGAGCCTGCTAGAGGGCTGCATGGGGCCGACAGCCGTCCCGTGGGGCTGAATTCGTGCAGAAGGAGCCCCCGGGACGGCCCTTCTGCGGAGGGAGCTCGGTACCCGCTGACAGGCTCTGGAGCTCGGGGCAGACGGCTGGGGAAGAGCTGCGCTTGGCTTTTTTTTTTGTCCTGCCACAGCCAGTATCCAGAGCAATTGCCAAGAACCCTTTGACAGTCACTCCCCCTCCAAAAATAAATTGGATTTTTTTTTTTATGGACATGAAGGATTATTGCCCTTTGGCAGTGCCGTAAACGCTCAGGTGTCACTGCTGCTCTCGGTACAGATCAAACAGTCGCGGCCATCTGGCCATGAGTCTGCCTTGGCAGAACCAGCCCGGGGATGCGGCGTTGGGCTGAGGAGCAGAAGCGTGAGCATCTTCACCCGCCTGAGCAGCACTCGCTCCTCAGCCTGGTCCATCGTGGCTCTCGGAGCCCATCAGTACCACGGTGGCACTCAGTTTTTGCCTTACCCCATGGCAGCAAGACCTTATGCCTACATCCATCTCATCCGGGGTACTTGTGCTCCTCCTAAAGGTCCCTGTAATGAATTAGGGGGATTACTTCTCCCTTCAGGCAGCAGGAAAACTTGGGGAGGATTCGTGAAATGCATAAAGCTCATTCCGCACGGAGAGATGAGCATTAAGCAGCACAAGAAGGACGTGCCGAACACTAGCAGTGAAATTCATATTTTAAATTCTTTTCGGCACTGTAAAGATGGGGAATTTGGTAGCAAACTCTCAGGGACCCTGGCTGGTGGTGATTTATGTTGCTTCGTGATGGAGCGGGATTTGCAGAAAGGCAGCTGCCCCCTCTCCTCCTTCCCTTCTCCTGCTCCGTGAGGACTTAGGAAGGAAGGATGAGCCATCGAAAGCCGTCCGGCTCCGTGCAGTGTCTCTGCTCAGCTGCTGCCCTGGGCTCGAGTGCTGCTCGACAGCGCTGGTGGACAGCGGAGGTGTTTGTCAGCAGATGCTCTTCACTATTGCTTCCACAAATTGCATTATAACGTGTAGTGCAAAGCTCTGTAACGAAGAAGAGTAAAGAGAGCCCAAAAAAGCTGCCCTGCCAGCAAACGGCTGCTCCAAAGGCCACCTCCCCGGGGCGCGGGGGCAATCGGTGCTGCTGGAGCTCGGGGCCGAGGTCTCTGCCAGAGACTGGGGAACCCCGAGGAGCTGTTGTTGTGTGATGCCCGACCCTGTCATGGGCAGAAGCCAGCCCAGAAACACTTGGTGCGTTTCACCCTCGCTGGAGCTGGGGGGTGATGGAGGCTTTGACGTGCTGATCTGGCTGGTGGAGCATCCCTGGTGCCAGTGCAGCCCTGGGAATCCTGCCCTGGTTGAATGGATGAGGGGAGGACCTGGGCATCCCGGGCACCCCAGTTGCTGCCCAAACTGGGGTGTCCCTCGCTTCTCTGCCCATTGGGGTGAGCAGCTTCGGTGCCAGTTGCTGCCCAGCCTCTCCATCGGTGACAAAGCACCTTCTCCCCACGCCAGGAGGTGGATCTGCTCCCACCACCTCCTCACTTCCCACGAATGCTTCTGCAAGCGAGGGTTTTGGCAGAGCTGTGCCTGGCGATGGCAACTTTTCAGAAAATACTGCAGAGTATTCACATTTTTCACTCCATATTCATAAATATTCCCCCTGTAAAGCATTGGAAAAGGGTTACGTGAAGCTGACTATGGATGGAAAGCAAGAGAGCCTCATCATGGCCGTTCAGGTGCGTCCTCAAATGATAAAGAGTGAATGGAAAGCAAGAGAGCCTCATCATGGCCATTCAGGTGCGTCCTCAAATGATAAAGAGTGAAAAAGGAAAACCATCTCCTCCTCCTCCTGCCCTGGGAAGGGGCCCTTTGGATGTGGGATTTCCTTTTCTGGCCCCAAATTCCAGCCCTGGCCGCCTGCCCAGGGAGCCTTAGCTGCCACGCTTGGGTCCTGCATCCCTTGCAGAGGGTAAAGAGAGAAGGTTCCCCCAAGGACTCGCCTTTCCTGAGCCTGGTACCCGACGGTGGCTGAGAGCCGGCATGCTGTCGGGGAGTCACTGCCCGAGCGGCGAGACTGGCTCTGACAGGTTTGCCCGTAAAAGTTACTAAATCATCGCTCAGTGCCTGGTCTGACATTTCCGTCAGAGATGGCTTTTATCCCAACTTGTGCTGGGGAAGCTGTGCTGCTGCCCCCCCGTTTTCCTCTGCGTTCACCTATTTACTCACCATCGCTATTTTTTCCCTAATTCCCCAATTCCTGTGCTCAGCCAGGCTGGAGCAGTGAGAGCTCAGATCCCAGAATGGGTTTCTTCCCCGTTGCTGGAGGGTTTCCCCAGGATTCCTCCTGGGATGTGCCCCGGCATCCAGCCGGCCCCGTGATGCCTCCCGGCCATGTCGAGGTTTGGATGGATCCCACCCGAACACCCCGTGGGGTCTCCCCTTCTCTCCTCCAGCCAGCCCCGTCGAGGAAGGGCCACATTTTCCTTTTTCTCTTGGAAAAGGCACAAACAGAAACTTGATGGCTTTTTCAAAGGCCACGTTCTTCAGGAGCAGGTCTTGGAGCGCCAGAAAGACCCCCAGGTGCCCAGAGGCCGGTGCCCCGCAGTGCCCCGTGCCTGCCCTTGCCATGTGAGACTGTAGCTTTTTTTGCCAAAAAACCCTTGTTTTTTCTCTAGAAAAGAAATGAAACAACCACAAAAAAATCTGTTAAAATCGCCTAAAAGATCAATTGAGACGTGTTTCTGTAGCACCCCTGGCCAGTGCAAGCCTCCGGCAGAGGACTGGGGCCATCCCACCGGCAGGTCCCCAGTCCTAGCTCAGGATCTCCACCTCCCCCTGCAAGGGCTGAAAGTTTTTACTTTCGGGGAGGTGATTTTCATTGAGTGGACGTTTTGCCAGCAAAAAGCTAAAGCTCACCAGTGACAGAGGGCAAGGGGGGTTTGCAGCAGCTGTGTTTGCTTGCGGAGAAACGAGGCGCAGGCAGGGCTCACTCCTGCCAGCCCACCGTGTCGCTGCCGATCAGACCATTACTCAGTGTATAATTAACCTCATGCTAACGAAGCGCGCTGTGCTTCTGCCCAGGCAAAGCCAGGGCTCCCGGGCAGGCTGCAGCGGGGACAGCAGCGGGTGTCCCTTTCTCTGCCCCTGTTTTCATCCCCCCACCACGCGTCCCCGCACCCGAAGCCAGGCGTGAGGGTGGCAGGGGACTCCCAGGGCTGAGCTGCGGGGCTGAAAGCGGAGGGGCTGGGGGGGGACAGAGCTGCCGGCACCCCCCTGGCACCTGCCGTCACCCCCCTGGCAGGGCGGCGGGAGCACCCTGCATTCAGCCCTCCGATGAGATGCTCCGTCGCAGGGAATGTGCGCAAACCCCTAAATTGCCCAGCAAGCACCCAGCTTTCTCCTTTCCAAGGAGACAACTGTGAACAGGAGGCTCATGGCAGGAAGGAGGGAAGCTCAGAAGAAAAGCTGATGTT
>NW_009603514.1:3741-4844 GCF_000690535.1 Cariama cristata
GTGTCCAAGGCAGCGAGGGCCTTAGGGGAGGTTCAGCTGAAAGTTCAAAAAAAACCCCACCAGACACCCACAGCACGTGGTGGGGTCTGGGCAGACGTCGGGAAGATCCAGGGTGCCCGGGACCCGTGCCCAGCGTGGGAGAGCAACCATGGCAGAGAAACCTGCGAGCATCTGCTCTCCTGTGACAAGGTGTCAGCAAGGAAGAAAATCTGCTCAGGTGCGTATTGCCTCTGGTTTGGGTTCGCACATCCCCGCCTTTCAGTTTGGTTGTGGGTTCAGGCTGGGCCAGGGAGGGCATCCCTGCCCTGGGCCCCTCTCAGAACCGCTCGGCCGCCCGAGAGCAAACCCGCGGTGGGTTCTGCGGCGTTACAGGGGGAGCTCAGCGCAGGGCAAGCTCCAACCTCCGCCGTACAATCCTCTTTCAGTGCACAGCCCTGCCGGGAAGCTTATTAGCCTGCCTTCTCCTGGAATAGATCCCTGGTACAGCCTGGGGCTGCGGCACGCATGCTCCTGCGGGGGAGTAGGGGGTAAATGTCTCGGTGATGCTCCTGCTGAGCATCATCTTCCCTGCCCGCATCCTGAGGTGGGTTTTTCCCAGGTGGAAACTGGGGCAAAGTGATGAGCAAGAGCCCAGTGAGCCTGGGATGAAGGAAGGAGAAGCAGAAGCAGCCGATGTGCCTGGGACAGCCTGTCGCTCCTGCGGATCGACAAACACTCGGCGAATCGATCCAGAGGGAGAGGAAACTCTATTAGGGCTGGGGTTTAATGGCCCTATTTTCTCAGCCGTGCTGAGATGGCTCTGACCCCAGGGTAATCGCTCCCCCCGCAGCCAGTGCAGCTGCTGCCCAGAACCACCCCCGCCTGCTGCAAACCCCATCATCCCTCGCCCGGGTGCGGGCAGGGTGAGCGGACCGGTGGCCGGGCACCGCTCGGGTCAGGCACGTGTCCCGGGGTGCCCGAGGGCAGAGCACCCCATCTCGGGGGGGATGCGATGGCGTTTGGTACCCAGCCACAACCTCCACTCCCACATCCTCTGCTCTGACCAACACATCCAACACCCAAATGGACAGAAAAACATTGGGACGGGAAATATTTTGGAATAA
>NW_009603514.1:5036-5322 GCF_000690535.1 Cariama cristata
CAGCGCTCAGAGCTGGCGGCTTTGCATCTGGCTTCACGGCGAAGGCAGTAATTAACAGGAATAATCACACAACAGCAGCAGCACGCTTGGGAGTTGAGCAAGGTTTATGAACCGCAGTGTGCTGGACGGGGGGACGTCTGCCTTCACCGGGAGCAGTACTAGCAAAAAGCAGACAAATGCAAAAAAAGCTCTGTAAAAGGAGAGATCGAGGCTCCAGGCAGAGCTCGGGGAGTTTCCCTCCACAACAAGCACTGGGCTGATTTTTCAGAAGAGATTAAATAATTTA
>NW_009603514.1:5433-6336 GCF_000690535.1 Cariama cristata
TGTGGGATTGCTGGCTGTCCCCACCACTGTGACCCCCAAAACAGCCCTGGCACCCATCACCCGTTGTCCCGTTTGCTCCTTGGCGTGGTGGCAGCTCCCCCGGCCCTGCTGTGACGTCTGCCCCGTCCACAAGAGAGCTGCAAAATCCTTATAAAATGAAATGAAATGAAATGAAAGCCCTTAAAGCATCCCTGGGAGGTGGCAGGAGGGGCTCGGGCTCCCCCGATCCTTGCCGACAGCCGCGTGGGGAGGTGGGCACGCTCCCCCCACGCCACCCCGCGGGGGGACAACCTCGGGTGCCGGCAGTGGGACCCAGGCTCCCGCGTGGGGACACGCAGCCTTTCGAGGACAGGCAGGGGGGGGCAGGGCAGATGGATGTTAAAGGCATTTAAGTTTTAATTTTTTATGGTGTCTGACAGTTTATTTTTTAATTAAAGTCGCGCTCGAGCAGGAAGGGCTGGAGCTGTTGTTTCTACGGCTGGGCTTCGGCAGATGCTCGTGGTTGTGTTTCACCCATCACGTTTGGGAAAAGGAGCGGGATGGCCTCTGCGGGCACAGCCCTTTCCTATTTATTTTAATAAAAATGCTCAGAGTGCCATCTGTACGAAGTCGATTTTCCAAGAAAAAAGAAGCAAAGAAACTCCTCCGTGCTCCATTGCCCCCAAGATACCAGATACGACAAGTCATTAAACCCCATCTTTTACACTTACAAATGACATTGCACGTGGTGTTACCCCTGGAACGGCTTTTCTATCACTTCTGTGGGGAAACAGGATGACAAACCAGGCCAGGGTGCCGCAGCAGCCGCAGTCACAGGTGACCACGTGTTTGCAAATCTGAGCGCTGAATTGTTCGGCTGCCCTAAGCCCCGCTCCCGGCAGCGCGGTGCCGGCCGAGATGAGC
>NW_009603514.1:6357-7643 GCF_000690535.1 Cariama cristata
CCTCTGGGTATGGCCGAGCCCGAGCTGGCGGGGACCCCTGACCCCATTGCTCCAGCCCAAACCAGCAGCTACTGGGGAAACTCAACTCCTGATGCAGAAGCTGCTGGTCAGATCCAGCCGGAGCCGACCCCGACTCGTTTCTGGGAAAGAGAAACTGAGATGCTCCTGTGTTGCCTGGACCGACACATCGCGGTGGTGACTGCTGAAACGGACCCTCCTTCCTTTGCTTTTCACAAGGGCCCTGCTCTCAGCCAGTCGCTAAAACCAGGCATAAAAGCGGACTTAATTATGTTAGCAAACGGCTCCCAGGAAATAATTGCCTCTTTTATGGAAGTGACCTCATTAGGCACCGTTAAATTGGGCAGTAACGGAGACATCTGGTGTCTCTGACATCACTGCACCAGCCAGGGATGGGATGCGGCCACGTCTGTGCCGTTATTCCCAGGGTTCAGTCGTGGGTTATTTTTCTGTCCCTTTAAGTCTGATCTTAACTCGCGTGGCCACGTCCGTGCCGAAAGACACCGAGGTGCCCGGCGCTGGCGTCGGAGGGTCTGTGGCAGGGAGGGGCAGGACGCGTTCCCGGTCCAGGAGACTGCGAGTCCTGCTCTGACCCGCAGCACAGGGGGCTTTAACACAGGGAAGATGGAAAAACACCGATGAAACACTGAAGGAGTCGGGGCTGCCTAGGCTGAAAACACATCTAGATCAATAACCAGGCAGCACAGCGTAAATAGAGACAATTAACTACTTCTTACTGCATTATTTATTATTCTAGTGATCTGTCATTTTCTATAATGATTCATCAGATTCTACTTGCTCCCTTCTGCGGCTCTTCATCCTTGGTGCCAAGTGAACTTCCAGCCCTTGGCAAATGTCTCACCAGGGAAAACCAGTTCTCCAAAGATGCTGGGAAAACTCTTCGGTGCCTGGCACGCTGGCAGGTTATCCTGTTTCTGACTTGGGGTGAATGAGCAGCCCCTTTTTTTTTTGAGGGGGGGGCAATGGGTGATTGTGCCCAGCCGTGCTGGGTGATGCACACCAGGCTGCTCTGCTGGGGCTCTGGCTGCTTCCCCCCCGGCTGCACCTTCACCTCCAAACGCTTCCCATGGGGGTCCAAAGCCTGGAGGCACTGCAGCGGGGGGGGTTAGAAAGAGCCCAGGCGCCTTCCTTGAAAAAATCTGAACCTGTATTTGCACAAAAGTTGTTACCTGGGCAACTGAAGGCGGAGGGTGTCAGTGGGGTGAGCCGGGGCTGCGGGATGAGCCAAGCCTTGTCCGCAGCTGGAG
>NW_009603515.1:0-30273 GCF_000690535.1 Cariama cristata
CGCCCGCGCCCACGGAGAAGCCGGTCGCCTCTGCCGGGCTCTTCCTCGCCAGTACCTGGGAGTTTTCTTTCACCTTGGCTCTGTCCCTGAGAACACACCTGCCTGCAGCAGGTGCTGCTCCCCGGGGGGGAGTCAGCTGCTCCATAAATTCTAGCCAATAAAAAAATCATTGTTTTCATTGTAGAGACCATCTTTTGTTTACCCGTCTCTCAAAGCACTTGGAAGCTTTGTGCTGCTTTGCAACCAAAAACCTGAGGCCGAGGGATGCTGAAGTGATGATGCTTGGGCGCTCTCCGTCCAGAACCCCGCGCGAGGCTGCGCGGGCACAGACGTCTGTGACGGTAATAACGCAAGGAGAGAATTACCAGCAGATTGACGAGGGCCTTTATGTGCTCAGGAGAAAGCTTATCGATACGCTCCTTTAACGCGGTCAAAGCAGCTCGTGTCAAATCGTCGACTTTGTACTGAGAAATGGGTCCAGCGTAGAGCTGGTCAGCAGGGCCTTCGAGCAGCGCCCGAAGGAAGCTGGGGACCATCCCGTCGGCAGCGCCGGCTCCTGCAGCGGGGACGACAAAGCGGAGAGCAGTGAACCAACCTTGCGCTTGCGCGCGGCTCCATCGCCCAGATTGGCTGTAACATTCAGCCATTACATTTTTTCTCCTGTCTCTGAAATTGTCAGCGTTTTAGATGAAAGTAAACTGAAAATGTTTCTGCTCTCTTAATCTCTTTCCTTCAAGTCCAAATCTTGTTGCCTTCTGATGCTGCTGCCTACACGGCTGCTGATTTTTGAATTTACGCTTAACATGCCGTTCTTCCAAGACCTTGCTAGGTTTTCCAGGCTACTCATGCAATCTGATCTCCTTCCCACATTCTCTTTGTACGAATTGTCTTCATTTATCCACTGAGCCTTGATTAAAAAAAAAAAATCATCATCATCAGCCTGCTAAGTTCTGTCCCTTCTGGTAAAACTCGGGGGGTATTTCTCCTTCTTTTATTGTCATCCCTGTTCTTAATTCATGAGGTTTAATGTGAGTCACATTGATTAAAATCTATGTTCTTTACCTGCTTTTATAAAACCGTTAGGATCTTCAGCTGATGAGGTAATTTAGGATGCCTTACCAGCGTACAGCGTATTGCCCATCGCAGGTAGCTGCGTTCTTGGCTGATGACCCCGGAGGAATTAACCAGGCTGTGAGGTCACCACCACCACCTCGACACGATGAATTACGTTGCCTCTCTTTCCATACACATTCTCACCTTCCAAGTTTACGTCTTTCCCCATATTTATTTTCTTTTTTCTGACACTTTGGCATCAACGTTGCCTCAGAATGGGCACCTTTGTGGGCTCAAGGAGCCAAGCCTGGAGGTAACGGTGGGCAATGGTAGTAGTTACCCATCGCTAAATGTCAGGGTAGCGTTGGGTTCCTTTTGCTTAAGGTTGAGTCTCACATCTGACCTAGTCCCTGGAAGCACAGGACCGAGCATCTCATCCAGCGTGGGTGCCTGTGCTGCGGCGAGGCGTACCGTCGCCGACGCTAGCCCAGTCCCTGGGTTCGGAGGGGAGCGGGGGGAGTACTCGAGCACCGGCCGTCACATTGCAGGGACCAGGTTTAGTCAGACGGACCCTGCTGCGAGTGTCCAAGTGAAGGAAACCTCCGAGACCTTACACAAGCTGCTGTGATTTGTGTTTTCTTGGAGGCCAGGTACCCAAATTTCCCTGTCACCACCAGAAGCCTTCAGTGGGAACCAGGGGGGCATCATTTCTGCCAGCAGGATCACAGATGCTTTCTCTGCAAATTTTAAACGAGACATCAAGATGCCTTTCAGTTGCTTCCTAGAGTAGTTTCCACCAGGTGTTTTAATGGTACTCTGAATAGTTTGAATACCTTGTGCAGCAGTTTAATGAGTTCAAAGTTATTTAAAAAAAAAAAATTAAAATATTATTTTCTTAATTGGCAAAACTTACCAAGGGAGCTGCAGAGCACCATGGCGACGAGCAGAGTAACCGTCCGGTTCACAGCAGAGAAAGCCATTTTCTGTCCGTTGTGTGTTGGGCTGCGGGGGCCGGTGAGCGTCCTTTGCAACGGAGCGCCAAAGACCGGGAGATAGAGAGATATATATATATATATATATATAGGTGGGGAGTTGTGCAAGGCGACGGAAGGGATGGGCCCGGCAGGTCGTGCAGCTGCACTAGAACTGGACCCAGGTCATGTTTGTTTATGAAGTGGACAGATGAAAAATGTGGGTGACCTCTGCTTTCATCAGCTGCTGTCTTGGACCCGGAGCAGCGGACATCGTGCTCTGTTAGTGAGAGTTCGCGGTGACATTGGGCGCGGGATGGAAGGGGTTCGAAGCTCAGCACGAGGAGGGAGATTGCTCTGTCCCTGTAAGATGCCGATAAACCGCATCAAGCCTTTTAGCCAAGGCGCTTTCAAGCTTATTTATTCCAGGCTTCCCATGTAGTTTCATGCGGAACTGCTGCCGCCGCTTTTCTTGCGTAATTATTCTTCTATTGTTTTCCCTGCTTCTCTTCTGTAATTCTAATTCTGCAGGGACTAACATGTCTTTATAAGCATCATGATCTGTGACCCAGAAATATATACATATATGTATGTGTGTGTGTATATATATGTATATAAAAAAAAGAGTAGGCTGATGCATGAATGAAAATAACCACACGCTAAGGACGAACATCTTTAGTAGCTTCTCCTCTACAGCTTTCCAGCTGCTCTTAGCCAAGTGTGCACTGTTGAGGCACGGAGAAATTGCCTCCATGACTCCAAACCGGCAGCTGAATCAGGTGTGTTGGTAATCTTTGGAATAATACCACAGTGTCACTCCTGAACTTAAAAAAAGTGAAGCATGTTTTTAAGGTCAAAATTGACGGACTGTTGGCCAGCTGAGGCAACGTTCGGCACAGACGGCTAAAACTCCTGAGTTACAGACCTCGCGCCACTCGCCAGCAGCCAGGAAGGATTGGGAGCCTCCTTGTCCCTTCCTCCCACCCGGGACAGCCCAACCGATTTTCGCTCTGCGCTGGGCTTCACCCGGCTGGAAGAGCACCGGGTGCACGTGCGGACCCCGCTGGAGCCCAAAGGTGAAGGGGGTGAGGAGGTTGGGAGCGTGAAGATCGGATCCACGGACGTTCCCAGTAAGACGCGAGCTATTACTGACTGTGGCACTGTGTCCTGCCGACCTGCTAACGTCTCAAACGACCCTGGCAGAGGGGAAGCGGTGGTGGCAGGGTATGCCTTGGAACAAAACGAGATCGGAGAAAGGAAGGGTCTTCCTGTGGACACGAGGAATCCTGCCTTCTGACTCCTTCTCTAGGAAAGCGGGAAGGGTGAGAGTCTCCCCTGGATGCCTTGTGCAAAACGGAGTGCTCTGGGTGGTGAGCACATCGAGGGGGGAAGGATGTCGTGATCAGCACCGCCGGCGGTCAGGGCTCCGTCGGACGGCTCTCGGGTAACAAGAAATGCTGCGCACTCAGCATAGCCCTGCGGTGAGAAGGAAAGAGGTGGTGGGTTTGAGAGAGCCACAAGTTCAGCTGAAAAAATAATGTATTGTAGTAAATCACACGGCGGGGGGTGGGAGTTGGCTTTTTTGAATGATTCGGCTACCACACATCCAAGCTGTGACTGTAAAATGTCATGACCATGGTATTGCAAAGACTAAAAATCTTCCCCATCTTCTTCTTTCCCCTTTCTTCTTCCCCCACCAAGGATCAGAAAAGTCTGCGTTATCTCCGAGATCTTACACTTTCCATGGGCAGCCAACAGCGTTTGAAAGGAACCCTCATTTTCCCGCTGTACTACTCGATGCCTTTCAGTGCCTGTGCCGAACAGGTCTTCCGAGATCTCCCTCTCGGATTTGTCTGCGTGGTCTCGAGTAACTTCAGATCTCAGGCTGTTCTTTTGTCATTACCCCTGAATTTTAGCAGAGGGTTTCAAAGTCCATTGGCACTCAAGTAAAACGTGATGAAGTAGTGAGAGGGGTCTGAAAGATCACAGGTCCCCCCTTCCCTCTTAAAACGTTCAGAGGTTGAGGAGGGTGTCGAGGGACTCTTGGAGGCGATCGTCTGGTTTTAGATGGGTGCGAAGAACTACATGACCTGTATACCTGGTGACCTTCCTGTGGGACTGTAAAAATACATTATTTTAATCTTTTTATGATGTGAAGTTGATTGTTTAGGTGACTACAGTACTGAAATATGAAATTATAACATCAAATTCCTTCCTGAAAATGCTCTTGTTATTTTTTCATGCTTTTTTCGGGACAGGTTGGCAGTAAAGGACTTGAAGTTGTAAGCTGGCTTACAGTGCAGTAACAAAGTCTTGAGATTCATTCTCCGGGTGGGTTTTCCCTCTCCGGAGAGTCAATGGGAGGCTGTTGACCAAAGACGACCGGGCCACAAGGGAGAAGCGCCGAGGGGTGCCTGACCTCCCCGGGCCGGTGCTTAACGCACATGAAGGGAGGGAAACCGTGAGGGTGTCGGGAGCGGGAATCAGGGCGCTGGGGATGTAAGAAAATGTGGCAGCCAGGGGAGCTGGCGAATAAGCAGTACGCGCAGGGTATATTAAATTTAGGGACCGGAGCTATGATTTGGACAGACGTGATGAGCTGTCGCTTACCTGGAGTTCAGGTGTGAAGCATTGGGTGTCGGAGACTCCGTCACTGTCCTTGCGCAGATGCTTAGCTCAGCAGGGGCTGCCGTTGTGCTCTCCCCCTCAGTTCTGGGTCTATTTGCTTGGGTTTATTTTTGCAACTTAAATTAGGAAACCGGGGGCTTCTCTATTTTGTGCTCCAACATGTCTGTACGACAGCCAGAAATTCTTAGGGTACAGAAAAGCCTCTTCACCAGTTTTTGAGGACGTCCGCAGAAGTGAGTGAGCAAAGTGCCCTTGGGGCAGGCTGCGTGCCGTGTGTTCTGGATAACACACCGAAGCATCGCTCCGCAGCAGAAGTGCAAGACACGCAGTCCGGGAGGTATTTTTATTTGTCGTACGCATGGAATTTCTTGGCAGAGAATTCCAGAGAAGGGGAAAGGGGCTTTATTTTCCTGTTTGCTTAGAAAATGGATGCTGTTTAGCTAGGAGCAAGCTGTGATGTTTAGCAAGCAGAGCCTGGCAGCAGCCATCAGACTGCATATGGCAGGACCGCAGGAGAGATGCAAGAACCGTGCTGGGAGCGCCGAGGGATCTTATTAGCCGCTTGGCTTCAATGTTCTTGCTTATTCATCACGCTTTGAAAGAGAGATGTATTTGACTGTTGAAATAATAGACATGGTCTCAGAAGGCACCTGCTGTACCCCTGTACCTTCCGCTTTGCCCCTCACAGCATCGCTGCCGGAGGCAGCCGGAACAGGGACGTCGCGCCGCACAACCCCCCGCCCAGCCCGGCTCGTTTCACTTAGGCGGTCCGGCCACCTGAAAGTCAAGCGACAAAAGAACATCGCGGCATTCCCAGGACACGGGCCAAGTCCATGCTTTGGGTTGCGGCTGTTCAGTTTCTAAGCCACAAGTTTAAGGAATTCCATTCGAAAAGCTCCGGGGAGGTTTTACCACCAGCTGTCCTGGCAGGAGCTTGTCCTGATTTTTGCATCCCTGGAGCTGATCCCACTGGGAGTGAACAAGGGCGTCCTTGAAAATGAGGCCTTTTTTTCATGTTCTGGTCTTAAACAAAGAATGTACATAATTCTATTTTAAATGAGTGTGAATTTCAGATTTGCCTCAATTAGAGAGCAGCAGCTTAACAAGGTCTGTGATGAATGGGAGGGGAGCACACCCTTCCATGGCGTGCACATCCCGCTATTATCTTCCCGCTGGAACTGTGACACGAAACACCCCCAGCCCCATCACAGGGACACATCAGTGCTGTGGGGTGACGGCACCGCACTCGGCACGCCTGGTTTTCTGGCTCTGAATACGTTCTTATTCCGAGCACAGGCAACTCGCGGGGCACAGGTTGCCCAGAGAGCTTTCGGAATCCTTCCTTGGAGATACTCCCTGTTACCAAGGATGCTTTCTCATGTTACAAACGGTCTAAGAGAAAAGAGCGCTTTGCGTTTGCTTTGTAAAAAGCCATCACATTTTTCTTCGAGAATGATTCCTGTTTTCCCTTCATTGTGCATGACTTAGTGTAACGGAGTGACAGCGGCAGTGGCATTGCACTTGCTCACCTGGTGACTGTGGATGCTACTGTACGTACGCCTCAGCAGCCACTTGTCTCACATGCGTTAGACAGCTGGTAAGGATGAGCTCAAAACAAATTATGAAATCCTCCATGTTAATAAGATTAATGAACAGAGACAGTTATTTATTTTATTTTATTGTAATGACAAACCTGAATTATTTTGAAATGGAGTGCCTGAAAATATAGTACCTTAGTGAACGTGGAGCTGAAAATACACTGTTGGCATTGCAAAAAAAGATGGCTTTGCTGCCTACAGTCCAGAACATTCTTTTTCTTTTTTTTGGTGGCAGATGTTGTTTAGTCTGAAAAGAAGCCTGAGGTTCTCTGTCGGGCTTTGGGAGAAGTGATGGCAGTGTATAAAGAGTTTGCTTTCTGCTTTCGTCGCTACGGCTGGAGCCAAGCCACAGGCCATAGCTGCTTGCGAGTGAATGGGACACCGCAGGATGGACGCAGCAAAAGGTTCTCCGCATCTCTACGCTGTGTGACAGTCTCTGTTTCACGGCACATCCATGCAGGTAAACAGGGACTGGAGTGTACCGGGAACGTGCTCACACCTTTATGGCTGCTGTCTGCTCTGTTTGGAAGCTGATCTCTAAGGTCCCAAAGTGACAAGAAGCTGAGCGCATCTGAACTTGTTGAATTAAGAGGAATGAGGTGGTGGAACCACTAGCAAAACCCCAGGCTGGTCCTGTGTCTGTTAGGAAATAAAAGACAATTTGGGTGGTTTTTCAGGAAATACTGAGGGAACACAAGGAAGTAATCCGAAAGTAAAGACCTAGTCGGGCCAGCTGGGGCTGTTCAGCCTGGAGAAGACCCCAGCGGGATCTTTCACAGCGTTCTTCAGCGCCTGAAGGCAGGCTGCAAAGAAGATGGAGCCGAGCTCTGTCCAAGGGTACCCAGTGACAATGGGCACAAACAGAAGCACAGGAGGTTCCCCTGGGCATCAGGAAACCCTTTTCCACCCCGAGGGTGACCGAGCACCGGCCCAGGTTGCCCAGAGAGCTTTCGGAGTCTCCTTCCTCGGTGATCCTCACAAGCCGCCTGGCTCTGGTCCTGGGCCGGTGGCCCTGGTGGCCCTGCCTGAGCAGGGAGGGCTGGACCCGTTGACCGCCGGCGGCCCCTTCCCACCTCAAACCGTCTGCGATGCGGTGAATTATTCCTGTGCCAGGTGTGTAAGCGCTGAGTGCTTCTGTTACTGAGGGGCTCAGTGCTCTCAGATGGGCAGACAGCAAAAAAACAGCTGTCCTATTCCCCATTACCCCCAAAAAAAGAAGAAAACTCCCCCTAAAATATGTATTTGGATGAAAATAAGCTTCCAGAGTCCCTGAAAAGACCCATGATGGCCCTGGAGGTAGGAAACAGTATTTGGAAATACGTATTCCTTGGCAAGGACTGCTAATCTGGATTTTCGTTGTAAGCTACTTAATGTCATTTGGGGATTTGTCTGAAAGTGCTTGTTTTTCTTGTTTCCCTACCGCTGGCAACATCGTCAGCAATCAGCTCACTAGAATCCATTTTAATTAATAATAATATTTTCAGGCTAATGCCTGAGCAATCAAAAGATCAAGTCTGGTTCCAAACTTTGTTGGACAGACCCCTGTGTACTTTGGAGCGTGTCCCATCGAGTGCCAGCTCCGGGAAAGCCGGGCTCTCTCCCCCTGTGCTCAGAGGAGGTGACAAATTGGGGACCGTGAGAAGGGGAGGATGTGAAAACAATAAGATTTACCGCCTGTTTTATCACACAGCCTTTCCTCTGACCCAGCACAGCCCCTTTTAAAGACAGCAGGGTTTTCTGGCCCGAGCGACATTGCAGCCATGCCACCTCTTCCCAGGCCGTCCAGTGCCGTCCAGGCCAACGCCACGTTCCCCAGGAGGGTATCCAGGAGGGCATCCAGGAGGGTATCCCGGTTGGGACATGCGGGCTCTGATGCTCCCTGTGCACGGGAGAAGGGGATGGTGACAGCTCAGAGAAAGGCTCAGCAGGGCTATAAACCATGAGCAGCACCTTGTGCTGTTTTGACATTCCTGTAGCCTTGGTTTTAGTCTTTCCACCACGAATAAGTCTTGAGATTAGTGAGGACGTAGGTACAGATCTCTTGGGATACACACGACGCCTTCACGTCCACCTGCCAGCTTCTCTGCTGCCGGTCCGTTTCCCTTCCCCGCAGCACGACCGTGCTGGCAAAGCCATCGTGCCGCTCACTCCGTCTCCATCCACTCGCAGGTGGTGCCAGCGCTGACCACGCAAGAACCTGTCCACGGAGAAGCCAGATCTCATTTCTGAATCGGGGGTGACTTGGAGACTTTAGTAATAGCTCTCCTTCTGGGTCTGGTGGAAAGAGCGGGCGGCATGAAAGGATCTCGGCTGGATGCAACCGAGACAGTTATTTTCCTGTGTTCCTGGTGTTAAGACGCAGGTAAGTTTTAACAAATTTGCTGTTGGAAACACTGCACTTCATGAACGTAGGTGATGAATGGTATTTTGTTGGGTTGTGTCTCTGGGCTGGTGCAGTTTGGATAATCTCGGAAGCATGCAGACAAAAAGCCTAACTGCTTAATTCTCACTTACAATCCCAACATTGAAAGGTTTAACTATCGGCTTCTCTTACAACAGATCAGTAGAGAAGCGAGTTTGCTTGCGCACAATGACTTCTGCATCCCCTCTTGGTGGGTTTTCCATCCCTGCCCTTCGGGCGCCAGGGCGAGGGCTGGTGGGAGAGCTTGTGCCGGGCGGTCGGGCCAAGCTCTGGTCTCTGCCGCGCTCTCCCACCTCGGGCTGAGCCAGCACCACGGCTTGGAGAAAATGTGGTGTGAGACCCTCTGCGAACACAGCTCTGGGGCATTTAGTTTCATTTCTGGGAAGCCTCCCTGCTTCTACTTAGTGGAAGAGACCCTGGGAATAGCATTAAGAGCTCAGGAGAGGGGCACCACTCCAAACTTAGCCAGGTAAGGGGTTCATTTCCACGGCAGTGAGACCGGTCTGAGCAGAGCCGAGCCCCGTGTGCGATTTCCACTTTTTCTGTGGTTCCAGAACCGTCCAACCTGCCTGGGAAGGGGAAGCGTGCACGCACATACCGCTCCCTCTCCCCCAACTCCAAGGAGTGTTTCTGGCAGCACTGCCCACGTGGTTGTCACTTTATACCAAACAAACATTAGGCTAAACTTAAAATTTTTTGTTTTCCTTTTATTTCTTGTTTTGTTTCCAGGCACATGCAACTTTTTTGCACCTATTTTGCATGCTGTTTTCTGGTACCCTGCAGGCTACTCATCGCCCAGGGCTCACAGGCTGCAAAACACCAGTCCTGGGCACGAGGAGCTACCGCGAACGACGTCAGTCGTGGGTCTGGGGCCGCCTCGGGAGGTAACGCTGAAGCCACATCCCTTTGTGAGGTCCCTACAGGACACAAGCAACGACTTACAACTGCCTTATTAGTGAGAATTGTGGGCTAAAGGCGCACAGAAAAAGGCTTGATAAACACAGTGTTCTCAAGGCAAGAAGCGGCAGAATTTGGCTTGACCTGCCACGGGGGAATTGTTCAATTGTTTGCTGTTCCAGGAGACAATGTTTTGTGCAGTGCAAACAAGTGCCTTGGAGGACAGGCAGCCACCTGGACTCAAAGGCAGGGGCAGGTGAGGGGGAGAAAGTACTCCTGGCACTTGGAAATGGAAAGTTACAACTAGAAATTAGAGAGGCCGATTTCACCAGGGCATGCAGTTTCTTCCCACTGCCATTTCAACAGGGGAGATGACGGACCCGCGTTCAGCTCTTCATGGAGAGTCTAGTCAGCAAGCTGCCTTGGGCAGGGCTGTTCTCCTTGGACACAGCCGTATCCTCCAAGGAAGGACTGCGAGAAAGGCATCAGCCATAAAGAACACAGGTGCTACGCTCCAGTTGCAGAACAGCCACATAGGCTAGATTTAATTCAGAGGATAAAGGGTACTCAGATGTTTAATATAGGAAAGGGAATGCCAGAGTAAATGGGCAGAGGCAATGGGAACTGAACCTCAATAAGGCTTCATCTAGGATGCCAAGCTCTCACGCTTGCCTAAAAGTGATTTTTAACAGCTCTATTTACTTGAAACTAGCTTTTCTTGCTAGATTTTTCAGCACTTCTGAACCCAAACAGGATTGGGATCTCACCTGAAAAGAAACCTGGAGGAAATGCTTTGAAATGGCAATGATCCTGAGGATGTGTTGAAAGGCCCTGGTTCATGTTCCTAGCCCTGATCACATACTACTGAGAAGACCTGCTAAGAAAAGTCCCTGTCTTTTTTTTGTTTTGTTTTTTAAAGTTGTTCTAAACAAAGCTGACCCATGACAGCTTAGCTCACAGGGGCTAGCTGCTTTATATATATATACATGCTTAAGTTTGCAAGACATCATCCCACTCTTCTTACCTTCAAAGATGAGTCTGAAGCATCTGACAGAAGCAAAAATCTCAGGTAATTTTGTTGAGATCAGTGGTATAAAATAAGAGTTAAATGGCTCAGAAGTAATCCTATGAGCATTTGCTTTGAGGCCTCCTTTAGGCTAGAATCTGTCTTATCATTGCAAGTAATATCTGATGGCAAAAATCACAGTTATAGATTTTACCATTGTTACTAAGCTTAAGTGGTCCTTGAAGACTGGAAATGGCTTTTCTCTTGGCCAAGAATATGCCCTCTCAACCTTTTGTGTGGCCATTTGAATTCCCAGTACTCCTTTTTCAAAAGGTATCTAACACCCATCGTGATTAAAGAGACAAGATTAACCCCCACACACTTTTTTTTTTTTGTACTTGTCAGTAACTTGCAAGAAACTGGTGGGTACTGGAAAAGATTCTAGTATCCCAAGGGCACTGACATTCCTTAGACCCTAGGAGGTCTAGGGTGAGGACAGATTGTTGTAAAACCCCGAGCCTGTCCCTCAGTTCTGTGAAGGGGGGAACCATTCACCCTGCCTGTACCCCACCTTCCGTGCAGTCCTCTCTGCAGATGTGTCCTGCCTGCCCTCAAAGCCCCCAGGCTGACTAGAGCGTGATTTTTGTCAGTGGCCGTTCGGAGAAGGCTGTTCAAGGAGGGCTGTTGCTTCCTAGACCTGTGGCATGAGTATCCTAAAGCCAGATGGACTAGGAAGCCGGTCAGGTTGTTAGAGCCAGACTGATTTATTGGCATCCACTCAGTGTCCTTGGAGGCCCTGGGTTCGTACAGACCTGCAGACCTCTGCTGTCTCCCCAGTCCATGCTCCGACAACCAGCGTGCCGGAAAGGCACCGCAGCCGTGTTACTGCTGGCTCCCTGCCCACAGGTACCTGCAAGAAGGGAGGACATCTGCACACGTGGGGTCTGGAAAGCCTCAGGTACAGCAGACTTTTTTGTTCACCAAGCCAAAGCCAGGCACAACATGCCCTTTAATATTCTCATCAAGAAACATCTTTGCTTTTCTTGTTCTTTGTTGGAGCAGTTTTAGGTTTAGAGACCTCAACTAACTTTAAAGGATCACAAGTTTCCCATGTGGTAGCAATCCCATTTTTCTCTTTGGTATCACTCGGCTCCAGATATTTTCTGTGACTCCAGGGAAATTGTATCAGTCTAGAAAAGACAATATAGATCAGCTTATTTTGGTTTGCTCCCACCGAAGCGTTGCAAATTACTGATGGCCAAGTTCACTCACTTGGGAAATACCGCTTTATGCTTGCCCTATTACACTTTTCTAGGCATCTGCTCGGCACTAGGGGCAGTGACAGGTTAGGTGGATCTTGCCATTCTGTCACCTATGCTTTTATCAAACTTCTCTATAAGTCAGAACGGGCAACAGAATACAAGAGCTGAATCAGAGCCACGAGACAGAGGGGTGAAATAATCTCTGCATGCAGCCAGGAATCTGTCTTGGACAACAGCGGAACAACTGGAGTTCTATTGTTAAGACTGTCTTCACTCAGAAGCAGCCTCTAAAATCTGCCTGCGCAGTATCTACTGAAATTCAGCCCACAGGCAGGAGGACACTCATCTAGAGCAGCACCTCCAGTGAGGCGCAGCTTAGGGTCAGGCACAAACCGAGAGTCAGACAATACCAGAAAGCACATGCACGGCTCAGGAAAGGCTGCCTGGGCAAGCAGGAATAAAAATTAAGAGAAATACCCCAAATCAAGAGTGAAAACATATTTCTTAAAATCTTGAGGTTGTAATTTCCTGGGATTTCTATTTGTGGTTTTTTTGTTTGTGTGTTTTTAAATACCAGTGCTCCAGTTGTAGACTGTGACTGAAGTTCTTCCTCCATCTGGTGGCAGCAATTCTGAATATTTTCTAAAGTTACACAAGCAGTGACCTACAGAGATGTAGGTTAGTTCAAGATGAATTCAAGTCATGCACTCCTTAGCAAAAGTTTCTGGGAATATGCCATCATGCCAAACTGTCCCTCTTCCAATTTCCAGGAACAAAAGAAGAAAGTAAAACTAGTCAGCAAATTCCGCAGGGTTGCCAAAGCACAAATATTTTCCAGTGTAGCAGGAGTTACAAAGTTCTTCCTGGACAGAATGTTCCTATCCAAAATACTGTAATTTTTCTAATAAAAAGCTATGATGAATCCAGAAGAGAAGCCCAAAGCAGATGATTTAACTCACTTTTATCAAACTGTCAGACATTCAAATAGCATTCAACTTACAAGTTTTTGCCATTTCAGCAAGCTGTCTTACAAAAAGGTTATGTTCATTCTAAAATACAAAGCTCAATCTACAGAGCATCTATCACAGTACAATCATCTCGCAGATACAAACACTGATCAATAGCATAGCATCTAGCAGTTGATGCATTTAAATACAAAACCCCACATCATTTTAAAGATATTTACTTGCAAACAGTACATTAACTATATGCACAAGGAAAGGCAGAAGTCTCCTTACGCATTGTATAATCTCCATACAGTGTTTGGGTTTTTTTAAAGGACCAAGTTGTATGTACACAGAAACGGTGTTCTTCAGTCTTTTGCTTACCAAAATTGCAGCCACGAACGTTCACCCGTCTTTACAACACATCAAGCCGCAAGACAAAGGTGATTGAGGTGAGAACCATATATAGGTTGCCTAAGTTGCAGAAGACAGACTTCCACAATAACCTACAGAAACTAACACAACTGTTTCCCTTAAAATCTTCCAGTAAGTATCATTCTACCAAGACCTCTACTCTATACAGGAGCTTGTTACAGACAGAATACAAGAGTCTGCTGTTTGCAAGTCAGGTGTCGAAAGAACGACTAAGACACCAAGTGCTCTTGGAACTGAAATTCTGAGCTGATATTTTTCTGTTAAGAAGAAACTGTTTTGATAATGGTCCATTTGACACTGTCTTATTGAACATGAAGTGCAAAACAGGCCTAGAAATAAAACCAGTTCTGATGCTGAAGAAATTAAACAGCCAAGGGGAGAAAAGAGAAGGAGAAGGATTAAGATTAAACTCATTCTTTCAATCCAATCTGTGCCACATATACGGAATTTAAATTACAGAAATAAAATTCTATCTGAACCTTTGTACAATTTCTCTTAATCAAGCCTAGAACAACAAAGCCTGTTTAGGCTACTCTGGTTATTCCTGGAGACACGATTACACTGAGGGTCATGTCTCTCTCCAACAACTGAAGAAAGGTCAATAAAATCCTCAGGGTATTTCAGCCTGAGCTGTAACAACATCAGTATCAATCTGGCTTATGCACATAATTGCACTTGGCGATGCCATAAAGTGTATTGCTGAAAAACAAAATGATTAAATCATTTTGCAATTTGCAGGAGATGAAGAAGACCACACCTGCTAATATCTTGCTTCTGGAGAACACCCGTAGTGCATATTTGGATTTTACCCAAGGTGTGCACAGTGGTCCTTTGCTGTACAGGTACTCTGGCTTCAGCCAGGAGGTGGGCAGGGACAGCACAGACGTACAACTTTCATCTACTGCTGGCAGCTACTACCAGGCCTGCTGGGCTGAAGAGTGGAGGATCATGTAGCTTTAGGTGATGCACTCATGACCCAAAGAGCTTTAAATTGGTAAAGATTTAGACAAGGGTCAAAGGAGATGCATCTTTCCGAGGCGGTATCTCCCAAAAGCTTGCTATTTTGCCTAACAGTGAGAAAATAAGCCCCGAAAACAGAAAATGCAAGAGGCCCAGTAAGAGCTGACATTTATTCAACGCTAATACCTAAAGATTTACAGATACTGAACAGTAAACTCTGTTCTCACCTAGAGAAACAGAAATGCATACCCACTGCTCCACAAGAAACAGCCGTTGCCCACCTCAGTACTGTTTCAGGTTGTACGGCAGACCTAGAACCGATTTGGCTCCTGGAAATGGTGGGGAATTCCACACCGCAGAGCTTGTGCGCTTGAAGTAGCGTGGCTTGCTTTTGTAAAAGATGTCCTCCAGCTTGGGGCTTGCAATCACCCCAAAGAGTGCATCAACATTGGGAGGGTTGTAGTACTGGCGGATTACAGCTTGGCTAAGCTGATTCCCTGGAGAAACAAAAGATTAAATTTTCATTAATTTTTTTAATTGAAAAATTTGTTGTTGTATGCAATGTGTCCCTGCTCTCCTCACCTCTAATCACACTGAGATTGCAAATGGGAGAAATCCTGCAGGTTTTGATGTTTTAAAGCACCCTGTTTAAGCCTAAAGATTCACCATAGATCACTTGGAGGGCAAACATTGCATGTACTGAATTCTGTTCAAGAACTACAATCAATTTGAAAGAGGAAATGTTTCTCAGCTTTTCTTCCTGCAGACACCATTAGTTTCCCACCACTTCTTAGCTCCCCTGGGGTAGGTAGAACATGGAATCATAGAGCTGAGTATCTGAGAACTAAAACAACAGCCGGTCTGAAACCTGCTTCATGACACCTGGCATTACTTTTCTTTTTAAAGGCAAATCAATGTCAAGCAGGCTCAAGGCCAGAACACTAGTTCATAAGTATTCCTTTCACGTCGGCAAAATGTCACTAGCAGCTCTGTTAATGCAGTTTAAAAGAGTATTTGTTCCCCAACACTGTCACAAGAAGATCCCCAAGTGGTAGAGGAGCCCTCGACTCAGCACTCCAGCCACGCTGCTGGAGATTAGTACTTTTAACTACAGTGTACAAGTAGGAGGAACTGGGCAAAATGTTACACCAGGTCTTACTATCCGTCAGAGCAAAGCTGCAGTAGGGTTTGCTGGGGGATCTCCAGACGGATACCAGCCTGCTAACACATACCAGTGGCCCAGGCAGGGATGGGCTTGCGAGGCTGGCTTTCGTCATCAGTAGAGTCGTCGCTGTTCAGATCCATTCCGTAGTTGTTTGGATTTATCACAGGGGGCTTTGGGTCTTTCTGGGCCTGTGGAGTCATCTGGTATGAACTGCAGGCAGGTGAATTCTAGAAGACAAATACATTCCACAGGCCTTAGATGCAGTAGCAGTGCTACGCTTCCAAGTTGCAATGAGATGCATGTCGACTAGAGTATCTCAATATTCCACCTCTTGGTTTATCGCATAATTGCAAAACCTGAAGTTTGGCAGTTCTAAAGTTTTGACCCAATTATGACTTTGCATTACCTTCTCCTGTTTAATTAAGCTGCTTAATTGGCTACGTATGACACGAACAAGCCAGCAATAGATCCATCTAACATACATTCTAAGATACATACAGCAATTCCATTCAATTCAAGCAAGGCTTAAATGGAGTTGTTACATCCTCAAAGCTGGAGCTAAGTAATATGCTTTAAATACTCTGCAACCAAACTTCTGGGCTTGTTTAATAATATTAAACTGATTATTACCATGTAGAGAATATGCACATAACAGCTCAGGACAAACTGTACTGTAATTTTTATGGGAACAGCACAACTGGGAAATGCAAGTGATAAAGAAAAATGTAAAACTGCAAATTTCACCAACCATGAAACATATCTCTAGAGACGGGTTGGAAACAGTTTTTCTTCGCCATAAGAGACAGCATTCACGGCTTTGTGTCCATTAACATTAACTCATATTTCACTGTGTTTGCATTTAGAGATTAAAATTTATAGCTTTGCAAGGGGATAAAGATCCATGATTTGTTTTCAGTGTTCAAGACGCACATGCAGCTGCAGGTTTTCCTCCAGTTCCATCGGCAGCAAGGCCCAAAGGCAATACTACTCCGCAGACTCTGCTGCCTTCCTGTGGCTGTTTCCAACTTTGAACTTAAACAACACTATTTCAGCATCTCTTCCGCCTGTGAGGTTCATCCAGTATTTAAAAAGGAGGAGCTTAGACAGGCAAGGCAACTTAAACAGCCACTGCCTTATCCAGACAACAAGAAAACCCTGGCAAATACTTGCTGCTTCCCTTCCCTCCTTTTCACTCCCCAGAAGTCATTTAAATACTCAAGGCCACCAGGAGTCAACCTCAGACAACCAGGAAAAAAGTTTACAGAATCTCTTCATTATTGAAAGGAAATATAAAAAGCAGAGGGTAAAACTGCCCATGGTAACAGCATCTCAGTGCTGGAATCAAAGCTCTCTGATGTCATCCCTTAAAGAAATATCACCAGAGAGAGCAGAATTACCTCTTTGTTTTCTAGGTGCTGCATTTGGGCTATATCTTTAGCCTTTTGTTCCTCTGGCAGTTTCTTCTGCTCTTGCGCCTGACTCTTCATCTCTGCTAGCCTCTGTTCCTCCTGCTGGCAAGCCGACATCACAAATGAATTAATTTTATGAACTAAGCTACGCTGTTAATCCAAGGATCCATTTTTTTTGATAAGCAAGAAAAATATTTAAGCATCTAATTGCAAGTCTTTGTTACTTGTGACGCTAAGGAGCAGTTTGAACACAGTGCAGACAGGGAACAAACGCAATGCAACAGTTTGAGTTTTCCTCACAAAGTGGCACAAACAAATTGACCTCCCCATTTAAGAGCATTAGCTGCCTTCCTCTGCTAATGCAATGATGTCATGCTACTGACTGTGTCTTCAGGATACAAACATCAGAAACCAGCTGACCATCTGCAGGTGGAAAAGTCTATGCTACTGATCTTAGCCTCTTTTTTGACTAATAAACAGTATCTTTAGAGGCCAAGTTATCCCATTGTACAGCAACCATCCCAAACAGGTCAAAAGAATCTCACCTTACAAATGCTTAGTTTTTCCTACTGGATCTAAAGGAAACCAAGAGGCTGCTAACTCAAGCAGCAGACATCTAAAATCAAGTGAAATAAATCCCGTCCAGGCTTAACAGCAGGCCAGGTTGTATAGAGCTCTACCACCAGCTGCCTGTCAACTGCACGAAGCTAACTGACAGAGCGAGGGGCTCGCTGGGCACACAGGGATGCCCACCAAGGAATTCAGCACCCTGGAGGCAGCTGGACAGCTGCTGTCAGCAGAGCTGTGGTGTTAGCACGCTAAGTGGAGCGACAATGATTTCAGGCAAATGTTGGACAATTTCCAACCAACTATTCCAACCTTCTGTTCTTTCTCACAAATCATCTTGAAAGCAGAAGTTCTCACAGATCTTATGTAAACCAAAAAGCAACAGTCCAAATAGCAAAGGGTTTGCTACCAATTCCCAGCAATAGCTGTGTGCAAATCCTTCAGAAGGGACATTCCAAAAGCTACCTGAACACCACCTGTGGGCTTGATATCAAGAGAGGTACAGATACACCTGGGCACAGAAAGGGGGAAAAGCTGAAAAATCTCACTTCAACACATGTGTTATCTGTCCTTTCCTCTTGCACTGCTGCCACCTAAAGAGAGCAAGCACACCTTCTGAAATAGACAGAGAACAGACTCTGGGTAAAAGCACCTTGGGCTGGCTCAAGTTCAGAAGTGCAACAACTCACTCATCAGGGTTCTTAACAACTTCACAGCTCGGCTGCTCTTAACAGTAATGGCTACTGAAGTCAGACCCATGTGGCTCTACCCATCTACAAAAAAGAGAGTACATACTTCTTTCTTCTCCGTCTCCTTCTGGAGTTGTTCTTTAGCAGCCAACACTTCCTTCTGCAGACGAGCAGCCTTCTCCTGCTGTTCACGAAGCCTGAGAACCACAGCAACAGATCATTACTCTCAAAAGCACACAGGGGTACCCTCCCATCCACTGCCTGCTGCAAACCCCTCTTTTTCACAGCTTTTCAGAGCACTCCCCACCATACCGCCTATGTTATTGAGCCCAGAATTTCTTCTTGGCAGCTCAGTACCCATGACGGTCCAGACTTGTGCCAACAGCACAAAGTATCTCTTCCTTGCTTGAGCCTTTCACTAGTGCCCTCTGTTCCTGCTTCTTTTCAAAGTCCCAGCACAGAATTTAGTACACACATGGATATTGTCTTACTTTTCTGCCTGGATCCTCTCCTGTTCCTTCTTCCTCTCCAGCTCTCTCTCTGCAGCCAGCTGTTTCTCTCGCTCCTGTTCTGCCTGTCTCTGCTCAGCAATCTTCCTGGCACGTTCCTGCTCCTCTTCCTTCCTCTTCTGCATTAGCTCTTTGTGCCGACGTTCCTCCTCCTCCTGGTAAGTCCAACAAGGCAATTACTCACCTTACATTGTACAGCAACAGGCTCCAGAGTAAAGGAGCAGGAACACCTTATTTAACCCAAGTGTCTAGCACCTATCACTGCACAGCAGGGAAACAACTCAGGGCTAAACTCCCAGTGCTTTCAAGGTAGGTGCATCATCTCTCCAACTATTTCAATGCTGGCCTTTCCCTGCCCACAATGTACCTAAGGGCCTACTGGCCACCATGCTCTGGATCTCCAAGAGACAGGTTTGACTGAGAGATTTTAATACTTGATCCACAAATTGAGGTCTTTAGTAAGAATCTGTCCAGAACTGCGGAAGAAATGTGGGTCACAACCACCGCTAACAGCTTACAACATATTGCAGGAGGAAGCAGGAAGCACAACACTGCAGAGAGCTTTAAGGACAAAGCCTCTCTGCTACACTAATTTTCACTCAGTTTGTGTTAGTACTCGCGCTGAATTCCTTGCTTACAAAGACTGTGGCCATTCTAATTGCATACAGGATGATAGGATGGGCTCCAGCACAGACCTGCTGCAGTGCTTTTTGTTTTCTGGCCTCTTCATCATGCCTGCGCCGGGCCTCTGCTTCTTCCATTTTCTTCGCAGCTGCTTTCTTTTTGATCCTCTCTTCTGCCAACCTTTCTTCCCGCACCTAAGACACACACAGAGCTAGTCGAATACCTGTCTCAAGACGGGACAGTTCGCTGTGCATGTCAAATATCATAGCAGTAAGTGTCAAAGATGCAGAGCTCCCACCCTTTCCTGGGGAAAAAAGCTTCCTTTTTTGCCACCAAGAGCCAATGGGACCTGTGCTTTATTTTAAAAAGGTAGTATTTAGGGAAATGACCTTCTTTTACATCTCCACAGGAAGAGCTGATCCTATTCTGGTATTTATACATTAATACCACAAAAGCCATCAGAATATATTCTCAGAACAATGAAATAAGCAGATGGAGATAATTAAAGCAGACAAATGACTGCTATGGTCACATGTGCAAATTATCTGGAAGTCTCAGATACAAGAAAGGGTCTGGAGGAAGTATGTTTATTTTCACCTCTTCATCTATTAGTCAGATGGGAGATCAACTTCAAGTAGATAAAGCCTCAGGGCCATTAGGTTGGCTTTATCTACTTGAAGTTCTTCCATCTGACTAACAGAGCCTTAATAAAGCCCATTTAGATTCATAAATCTGCAAAATGAGGGTCTTCCTTCTGCCACTTACTGCAACCAAGAGAAAGGCAGTCACTCACAATAACCAAGTTTCTGGAAAGTTTTTTATTCAACTGTTCTTCAGTTTGTTCTCTAGATTTCAGCTGCCTTAGTTCCCCTCTTTCTGGAAGGCATGCTCATGCAGCATCATCTACCTCAATAGATTATTTATTCTCCCAAATAAACTTTATAGGTATATTGAGCCTTACCTTCTCTGTCTTCTCATCAAACAGAGCTATCTTCTGCTCAATGCGCCTTTTCCTCTCTTCCTCTATCTGCTCTGCCCGCTCCCGAGCTTGCAACACTTTGCGCAGGCGCTCCTCACGCTTCCTATAGGACAGCTCAACTTCATCATTGTAGTCCAGCTAGATGAGTTCCTTATAACTCAAATACAAGGCCAACAGACACAGCTCTTGGACAGCACAAAATTCAACAAACCAAATACACCATTCATTTAAACATTAACAATTATTTTAAGCTTCATCCAAGACAGGAGACTCAAGATGAAAAGCTGAAGAAGCTGTCAGCTAGGATAGTTAACTCTTTATGAACATTCTAGACACTATAGATAGATACTATGAGAACAAATACTGTCTTTACGGTGCAAGAGCAAGCTGACAAGAATTTTTGCTGCATGTATGGACTCTGCAAGATAAAAGGCCTAGACATAGGAACCTACAGGTGCAGAGAGAGCAGTCCAGACAAGGGAGAAAGCATATACTCACAGCTTTGCCTCTTCTAGTCGCCGTTTCTTTTCTTCCTCCAGTTTTTGTTTTCTCAGCTGCTCGGCTTCTTGCTTTTTCCTCAGAGTCTCTAGCTTCTGTCTCTCCTTTTCCTGAGGTGGATTGAAATGTAATTATACCCACCTGCCAGGGCTTCTTTCTACCTCAATTTGCATAGGTTAAGTAAGGGCCCAGAGGTAACACCAAGGAATGACACCCAGAACCAAAGGTAACAAGCCTGAAACAGAGCTCAGGTAGCCTGTGATGTGGGGACGGATGTTTGGGAACAGATGCGATGGAAAACAAGACAGTGGGGTTAATCTTGGAGAGCAAGAGAAGAAGCTGTGAAGTTGAAACAGAAGCATAGGCTCCTGAAGTCCAGGCAGCTACCACAGAGCCTGCAGATAGACAGCACTGTGATTTATGTTGGTAAAAAGAAGCAAAAAAGCAGTGCTAATGCTTGGCAATGATACTGACTTCCTGCAGTGAGCAAAGGGGACAGATGGTGCTCTAGGAAACACCTTGCTTGCTTCAACTCAGAGCTCCCACTAGCATCTCTGCTTTCCACAAAGCTTTATCTCATGGTAAACCACCACCATTTAGACAGAGTGCTTACAGCTTGTTTTAAGCACACAGTCAGCCCCATATGTCATCTAGACAGAAATGCAGGGCATTTGTCCCATTTTTCCAAACAGTCTAGGTAACTCGGCCTAAGTATACTGTCAGTTAGAAGAGCAAGACCCAGCCATCACTACAGTCACAACAAACAGATTAAGATAAACTAATTTAATGTCAGATTTGATACTGCAGATGCCTAATTATGACAGGCCTGGTCTTGATAAGCACAGTGAAATATTCAAGTGATTACTTTATGCTGGGCTCCATGTCATAAATGGTTGGTGTCATTAGTAGCCAAACTGGCTAACTTAAAACTAACGATTATATCTTATTGTTCTGGTGCTATTTAGTTATGTTTAGCCCCCACACAGAAAAAGTCCTGAGGGGAAGTTGTCTGCACTGGAATGAAATCTAAAATATAACATTAAATGAACTGACAGCAACAAAGGATGCACTAGTCAGAAGACTCTTTTCTCATCATATCGGCTCCTTTACCAATACAGACACTAATGTCAAAAAAGACTGAAGCTTGAATCCTTCACTATTTCCTAATGATAGACTTCTCTTATCTGCTGGAGCACAGCAAGACTCTAAGCAGTACAACTGTGATAGCTTTAAGCAATACAAAGAATTTCTGATACTAGGTTGCCAAATAAAAGCTAGACGCAGGAAAACCAGTTTCTGCAGTATGCCCTCCTTTCCCTGCCCAATTCTTGTGCAAGTGAAAACAAGCCCTAGAACAACCTTATTCTGCAGGCAAGTTGTTGGGTATTAGAAGTATGAGCAATCTATGCTTGGCATGCCAGCTTCTAGCACGTCCCTGGGTGTATCCGTGAAGCTATACCCTCGTACTTGCCCGACACTATCGGAGAGCTGTTCTGGAAGAGGAACTACAGCACACTGATTGAAACCTGCTTTTCCTTGAACATTGACTTCTCTTCCAAGTTAAATACCAAATTTAAATGCAGATCAGGTAAGAGTGAGGGCTGCCCATCAGTGATGCAGGTAGTATTCCTACTGCAAGTCCAGCCCATGTAATTAAATGATCATGATTTATGACCAAACTCTCCTGTGTAAGCAGAACACAGGGAAAACCCACTCCCTTGGGAAATCTAGAACCAGATCTTCTCAAATCCCATCCACTCAAAAAACTACTCTGTTCAGGGTATAGGTGCTTCCCTTGTGACACTGTAAACTTCACAGTGGTATTGCATAGGTAGATGCATCTGCCGGCAAACTGCAAAGGTGTGTTGTTTGTCTTTGCTGGTTGCAACAACTAGACTGCATTGATACTGATACCTATTAGATTTGTACACTGGCATACTTGTCTCATTGAGCCAGCAGCCTCCTATTCAGGACAGGCTCATGTTTTTTCTGACCTTTGAAGCAGGAAGAACTTCAGAACATCAGAAGCTTGGATTTAAGAGGCATTTGCTCAGATCTCACTCATTAGAGAAGTCCTAGAAAGGAGACTTTGGATGGCAGACTTCAGTTATGTATACACTTCAACTGCTGTATTCAAAATCCCCTTGATTTTTGTTTCCAAGTTTTCATTCCCATCTGGTACTCACTAATATCACAGGGGGATGCTACAGTAATAAAGTTTAGAACTCTTTAGGAAGCTGACTAATCACAATTTTATTTAGTTTATGTAAGTGTAAACAGTCCGCTTAAAGCTACTTCTTAGTTTAATATGGGTTGAAAACTTTCTTTCACATCTGTGTTTTAACTTAAGACACTCATCAGACCATCCTGTACTAGCTTACAACACAGTCTCGTCTTACCTTGGGATCAGACTGGAGAGGAGTGTTGTACCTGATAAAAGATTTTATTACTCCATTTCTCCCCACAGAGCTTGGCGTCATGAGGAGCTGGTTCTTCTGCACAGTGTGCAAAAACGTTTTGAAAGGACGTACAACCTATGAGAGGAATGCCAAAAACGATCCTCAGGAGAGTGAGTAAGAAACAGGTCTCAGTGAAGTACCCCAGGGTTACAACAATCTTACTTTGCTGGCTGGAAAGGTAGGGGATGGGGTCTTTCTTCTTGGAGGAGAAAGCCCTCCATCTTCCGCTTGCTGATTGTCATAGCGTTCATCCACAGCTCTTTTGTAACTTGGCTTTCTCCTGTGAGGAAAATATAGTCCATTATACATGGCAAATCCTCCTGATTTTCTCGAAGTCAGGTTTAAAAAAAGGTCTATACTAGCTTAAAAGATGTTTCACTGTGTATGCACAAGTAGTTAAAAAATTTCTAATGTGACAGAAGATACAGATTAAATCCTCTTTTCATAGGAGCAGAGAAAACTTACAGCAAAAGTTTGAAAAAACACAAAACCAAAACACTGAGGCGACAAAACAGTGAGACCATTTAACAGTATTTCAGTGTTGAATCTGCTTTGAACTGGACTACAGATCTCCAGAAGCACCTTCCCACTGGAATGATTCTATGAACATACCTGGCACTCTGGGGTGGTTCCTGGGTCTCCCCATTCTTATTTAAGTTGCTTTCTGAAAGAAAACACAGTTACACAGTTACTGCTAGCACAATTAAAAAAAAAAATCCCTTCCAACACAGCTGTGAAAGCAGACAACAGATTTAGCAGCTCACTAAATAGCAAAAAGACTGCCATGAATTATGCACAGCAGGACCTTTCTTGCTTTCAGCAAGCAACCACAGAGCGCCATTCAAACCTAGAAATACAAAATAAAACAAAACTGTCTAAAGTAATTTGTGGTACGCAGTTTGCACTAATGCAACACTATTGCGTTCTGCACAGATGCAGAGCAACCGCTTGCTTCGGAAATGGAGTTTAACTAGGCCTCCCATACCCTTAAGAACATGGAACCCTCCATCTTCATTACATCTATTTCCATGTGCTTCTCAGGGTGGAAAATAACTCCAGCACAGAATTTTCTAACTGCTCATCTCTTGAAACAAATCCTCACTTGTCAAAGATTAGATTAGTCTTTCAAACTGGGCTCTCAATTAACTAGTCAATCTTTCAAACTTCCCAGTCAGCCTCCCAACAAAGTGATGACTTTTTAAAATTCTGCCACAAAAATCCTCTGGAAGCTACCATTGTTGCTCGTCTCCTGCAGCTGTTCATTTCTGCTGATGGTTCGAGAGCGAAGTGACATTCGAGGACTTTGAGGCTTCTGTAGGAAAAGCAAATGGGTTTCAGCACAGTTCTCACACAGGAAACTGCTTCAAATCGTGATGTCATTCTGTCAAGGACACTGCAACATTACCAGAGAATGCAAAGCCCACATGCACCGTATAAAGTATTGGTGCCAGTACCCAGAGTGAAGTCCTAACCTCCAGCCGCGAAAAATACCTCAGGACACCATCTTGGTAAATTCCTTGATGTCTAGAAGCACGGACATTAACAGAACATGAGTATCTGCAAGGAGGGACACACTGCTTAAACTGAACAAACTCATAAACTATTAAGGACAAAAGCATTTCAAGTTGGAAATCTGTTTATACTTGCTGGACTTCTGGCAAAGAGTCAGGCAGGGCTCACTTTACTTAGGAGTGATGAATGGACAGACAGGGAGACAGCAAAAACAGCTCATTGCCTTGATTTATCTGTTTCTGTTATGACTGTGATATGCATTGCTATTTGCCGTCTTTGCACTTATACCAATATAAAATCACTCCTGCTGCGATAATGGTTTTATGTGCCTGTGAGAGTGCCCACAGTGGCTTTTGAAATCTGCACTCTGTTAGCAAAGCAAGCATTAACTCCACTCCCCAAACCCATGTTGGCCAGCATGTAGGCTGGCAGACAAAAAGAAGATGGGAAGAAGTATGGAAACTTTATCCTCCCCAAATGCTTTTGTAGGCTCTTATCCTAAGGCTAGGCATAGGAAGAATCTTGTAGCCCAACAGAAGGACATAGATCTAATTAATTCAAGATCAGGCCTGAGAAGAATCTGACCTTCAAGTAACAGCATGCATACATGTACGGTCTTTATATCTTCCTATAGACAAAGACACTTTCTGGTTTGAAAGGGCTGCAAAGTCACCACATTTTCACACTGCTCACAGCTCCCAAAGGAAGTCTCTGGCAGAAACCAAACTATGTTTGGTTTGCCAAGAAAATTGCTGATAGATAGATAGGTAGGGTAAGGTAACCTGAGAATGGGACAGGCTACAAGGTCCCACTCCCAAAAGCAGCGATACAGAGATATAAGACAAGGATCAAGGATAGATCAAATAGACTACGAGGACTAGACTGTATTTATGAATCCATCAGGGTACAGAAACAAAAGATTCAAGTCCTTTATTCACAGATCTGCAAAGCAGACTGTTCATTTTTCCCTCCTCCCCATTTTCGCTTTAAGCTTTTCTACAATTGTAACTCAGGCAAGCTAAAAATCCACAGGTACTAGAAAAAACGAGTTTATTTGAACTCTTGCAGATCTACTGACAAGCACAGCCATAAAAGCATGCATAAGCCTATCCTTGTTTACAGGAGTGCTTAAGGCCACAGAGTTCTGCTCCGTTAATTCAGTCTTTGCTTACTGAAAACTATTCTGGACAAAACACTGACTAATCCTGGGATTTCTTCCTCAGGAGGGCAGTGAGAATTGTGGACGGATGTTTTGACCTGAATGATATTTACAAATTTCTGTGGTTGTCTTAAGACAAACTGACAAGCTTAGAATAATCTGCAGGACTAACAAAAAGGTCAAAAGAAGCTTTAAAAATACAGAAACAGTAACAGTGTACAAACTCTGTCCAAGACACTAAAACTTCCCTGAATTATAAGAAGGTTCTTTATCTGTATAGTTTCAGGATTGAATTTTCATACAACTGAACTCTAGGCAAGAGGTTCACAAGCAAGACCCAGAAAGCAGGACTTGACTCTGAATGTCAGCAATACCAAGGCCGGTATTCAGCGCTGGTGTGCATCAGCCCACCATTTACATTTAAATCTATTTACACAAAAATGACAGAGAATGCTATTTTCCAGTCAAAGCTAGCCTTGGCTTTGAAAGCATCTGAGATCGTAACACCATGCTGACAGAATACCTCTACTTGCATCCAAAATAAGCCTTGGGTCACACGTCCTCATTTTCCAAATAAAACTTTACTGGTTTTTGTTTTGCCGATTTTTTTTTTTTGCAAGTCAAGTGCTCCATACCTTCTTTATTCAAGTGCTAAGCAGCCTGTTGACCAAGTCGGGCAATCTGTGGCCAGAGCTCCCTAATTCCCCATTAACAAATGAGAGGTGTATTCAACACATTTTGCTCACAAGTCCACACAAACAGAAATGCTTTTAATCTCTGCTCAAATCTTACCAATTTGGAGGGGGTACAATGTCCAGGAGGAGGCCTAGAAAAAAAAAATAAAGAAAAAAGGCAGTCATGTTTAATAACATCAAGGAAACTGGGAAGCCACTTGTTATCTGCAAGCAGTACATTTTATACCAAGAACGTCACTGCAAAAGAGTCCTCCAAGCAGGATATTAAGAATAAAGAAATATCTTAAAAGTAGTCTCACCCAGTTTTGACAACTGTTTCTTCCTCCTCTGGCACCTCTCCAGAGCTGGAGACTGCAGGAAAAGAAAAAAAATGCCAGAGCTGTAAGGTACAGGTGCAAGCCAAGACTCTTTGTAGGACTGAAGTTCACTCAAGGCTGTTGTAGAGGCATTTGCTCTGCCTCCGGGGTTATTGCCTGCAATTCAAACACATGCTGCTACAAGTTAGGGCAGCTGAATATACCCAAGTAGCACTAGAGAAAATGCTGCCTGCAATTTTAATATAAGAAAACAGATGTTTTCAATTATAAATGAGTTCAAAGTGCTATTCAATGAGCTTACATTAGGAGTGACTAGGTTTGGGCTCAGACTCATTTTGCACAGCCGCACTGAGATATTAGCAGTAGTTAAAACCAGCATTATTTACAGTCCGAATGCTTCTTCCTGCTAAGCATTCCAGCTGGCTCAACGGCAGCTAGCTTTTAAGTACCAGCACAGCCAGAAACTGCTGTTAATAATTAAGAAGGCAATGCAGCTTCAGCCTGGGCAGAGTACACAAGGGCAGACTTTGCGTAGTGAGAGCGTGCAAGCTGCTCCCATACTTTCATCGCAGATGTTATCAAAGGAAGTGCAAACAGACATGCTGCACATGTATCCAGTGCAAGATCTGATGCATCAGAGACATAGCAGACACACTCTGCAGCCGACTAACATGCTATGGGCTTTCAGACATTAACCAGCTCAACTGGAGCCACCTGAAACATCGCAGTTCCTCTCCTTACACCTGGAAATTTTCACTAGGCAGAACAGTCATGTCAAGTAGTGTAGAGGGATGAAATAAAGCTTTCATTAAATCTCCCAGGTAATCCAGATCCAGACAACACGGACTGAGCATTTAAACTAGGTAGATAAAGCTACTTCAGTGCCTCTTCAAAGTTACAGATCAGAAGACTTCCCTTTGGTTTCATTTTTTTACTGAGGGAGCCCTCAACACTGCGCTTAGAAACTTAACACAGCACTTCACACTACCCTGTTACCAGTACAGGAAATCCTGTACTAGGCACTGCAGTGCTCCAGTTCTGGAAAAACATTCAGCTACGACAGTTAAATTGGTATGGAAAAAAATACTACAATGTTTGTCCACCTATATCCTTCTACAGCAAAAATAGGATAACTCTTCAAGAAAAGACAGTTTTATACAGGAAATCCCACACAGATAGAACACTGCAGATTTACACATTAAAGTAATGTTATTCCAGCTGTATTAGTTCTCCCTTCAAAGAAGTATGCTGTACAAAAGAGCCAATCTCTCCTCAACATCAAATTGCATGGAAGAGGTTCTCTCTTGCATCACCTGCATTTCAGGACCCATTTACCAGTCCACCATTTACTAGCCACTTCTTTCCCTCAGCTTAAAAAAAAAAAAAAAAAGAAAAAAAGAGAGGTTATATCTCTCACTTTGTTCTCGTGCACTAAACCCAATGCTTCCATTCCAGTAGCATGGCAGAACATTTAAATCTGTTTGTCCTTTGCTGAAACCTGTCTCTCTTGCAAACCGTAAAAGCTCAGAAGACTTTTAATAAGTTTACAAAGTTCAATCTCAAAATTCTCTTCTCAAAACAGAAGCTCTAGAACTAGCAGCCAGATTCTGATTAAAGAGCGGTGAATTTGTGATAGCTTCCTCATTTCCCAGAAAACACACAGGCCTTTGTGAGAGCCCGTAACCCTTTTAAGCAGACACCAGCAGCAACAAACCCCGTTTGCCAGCTTCCTCCTTAGCTTTGCAAGCTACCACCACAGCAAGTCAGAAGACATTAAGGCTGTTCTCCACAAGATTTACAAGGCTGAATTCATAGGCCATGAACTAGCACAGTTTCCCAGGTTTCTCTGTTCACACAGGTCTCTAGAAGGCCAGTTAGAACATCCGTGCTTAAGTGCAGCTTGTCTAGCCTGCTGCACTCAAACGGAAGAACTAAACCCATAACATTGTTTTCTTTCAGCAGTGGAAAGCAGCAGATTAACAAGAAAGTGGGAAAGGTGCAAAGCAAGCCGATCTGGTGACATTCAAACTTACCATCCATGCGACTGGAGGGCACAGATGACTTTCGAGCTGCCTTCCTTTTGATCGTTGTCCTAGCGATAGATTTCCGGATCATACTTTCCCTCTTGCTGGCTAGTGAGTATTTCTCTGCCAAGGAGGTTCTGCGAGTCATGGAAGTTTTACCCATCAGACTTCTGCGCACCGACCGACGGCTCAGCCTAGAGCCTGTCGGGGTCCCTGGGCTATCCCTTATGCGCTGGGAAGGCTCCTTATCCGACCCCTCTTGTACCTGAGCAGAGACATCTACCTCCTC
Source organism: Cariama cristata (assembly GCF_000690535.1). Classification (NCBI taxonomy): domain Eukaryota; kingdom Metazoa; phylum Chordata; class Aves; order Cariamiformes; family Cariamidae; genus Cariama; species Cariama cristata. The sequence goes on from NW_009603515.1 coordinate 29,072, forward strand.
CAGCCTAGACTCTTCACTTAAAATGACTGTAGTGTTAGCTGCCTTTGCTGTCTTTAGTTCAGATGCAGCCTCACTTTCTCCTGCATCGTTTGCCTCAGGGGTATGAGGGACCATCAGCTCAGAGGCTGCAGGCACAGGTGGCGATTTGGAAACCCTGCTTTCCTTCGGAGAACCATCATCTGAGCTCAAGAGGATGGTTGTGGAGAGCTTCTCTGCTGGTTTAGATGCATTCTTCCGGAGGTGTATCTCAGTACTAATGTGATCACTGACATCAGCTTCTACGGGACCCTTCCTTTCTACTTGCTGGACAGGAGGGGTCTCAGGAAGGACCTCTGAGCTTTTAGCAAGTGATGCAGCCTGGGATCTTGTCACACGTTGAGGTGGAGAGAATTCTTTGGCCTCAGCCCTGATTAGCTCCAGGTTTTCTTCATTTCGGAGTCGTTGAGAATATCGTGTGGAGGGTACCAGTTTGAGACTGTTATTCCTCCTTCTAGATAACCTAATAATAGAAAGAGCACATTAGATTGGAACTAGATTCATGAATAGATCGAAGTCCTTCCATGCAGAAACGGGAACGCACCAAGAAACAAAGCTAAAATATCTGGGACAAGCCCCTCTTAAGAGCTCAATATACACAGAGCTGCAGAATGTGGTTGACGTACATAATCACTGAGCTACACAGAGAAAGAAGAGCTAGACAGAGAAAGAAAGGCATAGATATAAAATGGAACCGAGTGCCAAATAGCAGTGCTTTTCATGAGAACCGTGGTGTTACCACATTTTCAGGCCACTAGCTCTCCGGAGCACAGGGTCCAACCAGACCTTTAACTTAAGGATAAAGGAGGGGACACCACGGGACACGCTGTGGGGAGGACATTATCTTCGTACGAGCTTTTACAGCAGATTGTCTCAGTCTCCCACGAGCTCCCCCCTTCCCCAGGCGCTGAGCCGTGTGCTTTACCTTCCGCCGACTCGTCCCCTCCCAAGCGGCACTTTCCGGGTTATAGCTCTCCCGGCTCCCGGCCCCTCCTCACGGGAGGGCCCCGGCGGGCCTACCTCTTCCTGCCCAGCTCCTGGTTCTCCGCCTGCAGGGTGGAAAGGCGCTTCCTCCGCTGCCGGTTCTTCTGCGACGGCGTCTTGGGCATCAGCTCCGGCTCGTCGCTGTAGTGGCTACAAAGGGAAGGGGAGAGGCGGCGGGTGAG
>NW_009603516.1:0-924 GCF_000690535.1 Cariama cristata
CTCAGTCCTGCCTGGGAGGAGGCAGAGATCTCTGCTGGGGATCCCGGAATCCCAGCCAGGCTGCCCTAAGGAGGTGGAGGGAGGAGGAGGCAGGGGTGAGCTGTAGAAGAAGGAGGGTGGGCAGGGACAGGGCTCCGGGGTGTGAAGGCTGAGGCACGGAGGTCACGCTGGCAGGGTGGGCACAGAGTGGGCTCCTGCTGACGGGACTGGGGTGGCAGGGGTTAATGGGGTGGCTCTTCCTCTTCCTCAGCCTCTATATGAGGCTCTTGCCGGCTCTGGGCTCAGTTTGCTGCCGGCAGCCAGAGAGACAGGAGCTGAGTGAGACCGGAGCATCCCTGCATCCCATCCCTGCATCCCAGTGTGGGCTCAGGTGAGCGAGAGCATCCTCCGCCTGCCGAGCCCAGAGGCTGGGCACGGGTCCTGGGGCTGGGCTGGGGAGCCTGCAGGCACATTGACATGGGTGGTGGCAGCCTGGGTATGCTGGCTCTGCCGGGGCAAAGCCGGCGGGTGACATGAGACTGCGTGCTGGGGCACCTTCCCTGGAGCTGCCATGGAGCTGTGCCCAGCACTGGGGGAGGCTGGGGAGCTCACCCCTTGGGAGCACAGGACCCGACAAACCATGTGCCTCAGTTTCCCCGTCTGTACACCGGGGTGGATGTGGTGTCGGAGCCCGTGGGCTGTGTGTGGAGGTGCGTGGGCAGAGGGCTCCGGGGCTCTTTGCTCTCCAGTGGGCCCTGCTCTGCCCAGCCCCATGTCCCTGCTGTCACCCGGGGAGGCTGCGGGACTGGGTCAGCTGCTGGCCATGGCGTGGCTCCTCATGGCCATTCAGGCCTCTTCCGCTCAGCAAAACCACCAGCTTTGGGCATTTACAGCCCCTGGCTCAGGCTCCAGACCCCCTTTCCCCAGCACCCACCTCCACCGCTG
>NW_009603516.1:1050-1358 GCF_000690535.1 Cariama cristata
CCCAGGCATCGCGCAGGAGGGGGTCCCTTCCCTCCCAGGCAGCCGAGCTCAGCCTGACTGCGGGGAGCACGGCACGGAGACCCCGAAACATCCCCCAGCCCCTGCCCTGCTGCCACCACACACGGTCCGGCCGGGGCAGCTCGCCAGCTCTCCTGCGCACAGGCTTTGTTCTGCTCTCCCTGCGCTCGGAAAGATAAGGCGGCCCGCTCCGGTATTTTTTCCTGTTGGAAGCTGCTCCTGGGATGCGGGTGAAGCCAGCGGATGCTCGACGCTTCTCTCTTCCTGCCCGAGGATTGTTCCTGTCGGGG
>NW_009603517.1:0-53777 GCF_000690535.1 Cariama cristata
TGCCCTTGGTGAAGCCATGCTGACTGTTTTGAATGTAGTTAAAAAACTGCTAAAACATCTACACGAGGCTGCAGGTCCTTCAGGGAGCTAAAATTCAAATAAAAAATGGAAAAAGCATCACAGAAAAAGCACTTTTTTTATAGTTTTTAATTTATTTTTGCTTTAGCTGCACATCAACAATTTTGGTGACACAACTCCAGTTGATCAAGTCAGATTTCTGCATGTAAGAGAACAGAGCAGGGCAAAAGCACTCAGGTTAACAAATAAAAGATACTAGAAACTTCAAAGGATAAAATAGTTGAATTAACTGAAATAAGCTTAACTATAATTGACATATATATATATATAAAGAATTTTCAAGTCATGTGAGACCATTTTACTGTGCACTTATAAACAGTAACACCTCCTTCAAGCCAAATAATTTGTGATTGGATTATAATATTTCCTTGAGAAAGTTATCCAGTTTTAATTTCAGAATAGAAAGAATCCACTGTAAGAATGCCGTTTTGTTATTCTGATGTGGTTCTGTTTAGTTTTTTTCTTCAGTTTATTAGACTCATTATGGCCACTTTCTGAAATAACAGAGAGGAGTTACATTATCTTATACTTTTCCCCATGTAAATAATTAGAAACCAGTATTAAATTGTCTGTCTCCCAGTTGTCATTCTGATGAACTAAAACATAGAACTCAACTCTTTTTTTTTTATTTATCACTGTACAGTATTTTTATGTTCCTTGAATCTCTCTTGTGATTCTGTGCTGAATCACCTCCAAAGTTTCCATATCCCTTTCTGAGTATGATAAAATGGGTTAGAAAAAAATAATCAAATTCCAGTTTCTTTAGCCTCTGAAAAACACAGTACCAGCCACCATAGTGTATCACAGTGCCTGTATGTTCTTAGAGAAAATAGACTCATTATAAACTAAGTCATGTGTCTCCTCATTTTGCTGTAGATTTTACTTTATTGTACGCATATAGTAGGAGCATAACCAATACACTGTTAATGGAATGGAGCTATTATCAAGTGCTTGGTATCAAGGTGTACCAAGAATGCATCATTTACGTTTTGCTTCATGTTACTTTGGACTAAATACTAGAGGCATTTACTCTTTTAATAAGAGAACTGTGTTATAACAGCTTAAGATCTTCTCAAGCTGTCACTGAAGAGTTTTCTTCTACTGAAAGCAAGATAATCAGAGTGCATCTGCAGGTGTGAAAAAGTGTCCCAGAAATTAAGTATTTAGTGAGTTTGAAGACTTAACAGAATGCAAACCTAGCCGATACACAAACATTTTCAAAAGTTACTTGCTGTGATTGACAGTCACTGTCAAAAACAGCAGTATAATCATAGCCTAAGTCTTCAGGAGCTAGACTTCGAGAGCACATAGACAGAATGAAAAACAATGGCATGTTTGTAACAGGTTTATATATAGTCAGATATGCTTGTGATTTACTCAGCCACTGACAGATTTGATTTGAGTTAGGCAGATGAATTGGGATGAAACAACCAGAGGCTTTACCTCACACTTCAGTCAGATTGAAGCAAAGTTAAATCTTCCTGAAATGTGAAACAGTTCATTAACTCTTTTGTTCAGTTTGTATTACAACTTCTGAAATAAACTGTTACTGAAATGTTATGAGGACAGACAACAGCAGGTTAATTCTCATTAGAACCAAAAGTTCTGCCCAAACCTTTCTGCATAATTAAGTTGAAAATCTTGAGAAAAACTTTACTTGTAGATTTCCACATCTCTACAGCCAAGCAGAAAAAAAAAAACAGGCAAAACTGAAAGAAACTAATAGCTCAACAGTGTCGTTCAAAACTGATGGTTTGAGATTAACTGTGTGAAGACCTGAGTTCCTTTCACTACTAATGCACAGTACATCTGACACCAGCAGTTTTCCACATAAAATCTAAGTCAAAATGATATATTTCATGCATACACTTATGCAGGTGGTTCTTTACAAGTTGCACAACAAGTGCAATTTAGCTGCACAGGTGACATACCGCCCAGGCTCATGATGCAAGCTGTGTGGAGTCCTATTAGCATGTTCATCTAAACTGAACTTTTTGCAAAAACAACTTATGTTCTGCATCTACAGAGCAAGCCCACCTTGATGGATTTGGTGCCTGTGCATCCCAGCATGCTGAGGTGACCTTGTCTTTTAGACAGAACAGCAACTTCAGAAGCAAGATGCAAAGAAGATCATAAACATTCCTTCCTAAAGGGCCATTTTCTACTATCACACCTACATTTCTGCCTATGAATAATATAAAAGCTGCATCCAGGGAAGCTGCAAAGACTTCAGATAAATTCAAAAGCTCTCATGGCATCACGAAAAATACATCCCAGGAAGAGTAGTGGGGACAAAAAAGTCATAAGGAAAATACAACTACATTCCAGATGTAATATGATGAGCATATAAAAGACATTACATGAAGTGACTGCACACAATAGTAGGAAATGAATATTCTAGGGCCTCCCTTTAGTCTCTATTTAAATGAATTTTACCTTAATTTAGTCAGGTAAGAGAGAGAAGTGCAAGCACAACATCTATTAGGTGGCCTCTTTCTGAGTTTTAAGAGCACCATTTTTTTTGCCTGAGATGCATGCAGGCTCGTAGCTAGATAACTGTGTTCCACTTTGCGGGGAGGTCTCTGGAAGCAGAGCCACTGCTTTAGACTTTGATGAATTTGCTAAAACAAGCTTATCTTTCTCTCTGTTTGCGTCATGGTGGGAGAGACTGTGGGTTTGTGTATGCATATGGGGGGGGGGGGGAATCTTCTGGTTTTTTGTTTGCTTCCAGTAAAAAGGAATATATTTCAATTACATTATTGTATAGTGCAATATATATTCTATCACAAATAGTTCCTTCACGTAAGAGAGAAATGGCAGGCAAACACTAAGTCTTAAAGCCACCATAGGGTGTATATCTTTCTGATGTGATAGAAGCAGTAGGAAATAGCCTTTCTGATTTAGTGTTTGACAGACTAGTGTCTCTGTCAGTAGTATGAAGGCACTAAATGCCTGTTTGGAAAATGCATGATGACTTAAAAGTTCTATTTACCAATAAGCTGAAAGATACTTCTGAGAAAACCAACAGTTACCAAAAAAACTGCAAGAGTGAGACAATTGTCATTAGTCTAATTCAACAACTTCAGAAAATAATACAGCAACAATCATGAAGATTACTTTTGATAATATAACAACAATCTGCTCTCCTGCAGGTTAATCTTTCTGTGTAATCTGAAGAATAAGGAGAGCCTCCAGCACTGACATGAAATGCTGTGGAAGCATCCTTTGCTCAGATTCAGTAGGGAGCATTGCCAAGCGAGGAATCAAGTGAAATTTTTAATATGCTTCTTTTACATGTTAATTTATGGAAAGGTCAAGTTTACCTCACAACACAAAACTAAATGATTGGGCCAGGTTTGACTGTGGATTGAGGTCTGGACCATGCAATGGATGTGCAACATCAAGAAAACTATTTAAACACAGGATCAAGGGTAGCTCAGGTTTCAGCAGTTACACATCTCAGTTTCAAGCTTCTGGACTGTTTGTAACCCACAAAATATTTTTATAACTGATCCATGGAAAATGTGCTCTGGAACTCATTATTAATAAGAATTACTTTGGTGATGTAATGACAGTAGGGCCTGCTTCTGCTCCTACTTCATTCCTGTGGTGGAGAATCAGACTTTTCATTTATATTTTTAAACAGTAGCTTTTCTATGCTTTGCTACTCTTCTCTAATTTTTTGTTGCACTTGAAAGTCCTTTGGTGTTGCTGAATCTGCCCAAGAGAGACTACTGATAGGCATACAGGCTGCTGTACTTCACTGCCTACAAACCTAAATCATCCTCTGCAACTTAATATTTTTCCTTAAATACCTTCGCCTCATCTACCACCAAGCACCTCCTTACTGGTTAAAATGGCAAGACTGGAAAATTCATTAGTCATTTCTAAAATGGGCTGCAAAATACAAACTGCAATTTATGACATTCAGTCTGTTAATAGGGGTTTATATTTTATTTTCTGCCTTTTTATCCCTGCAAATTTTGGATGTTCCCTGCCTCTATACTGAGTGAATCTTTTTCCTCTTCCATTCACACTGCCAGCATCTCTGTTTTGACCATTCATCATTTTATATGTTCAACAAACCTTTGCTGATGTACCATTAGGCAAAACTCTGAAATTTTTATCAACTTTTAAGGGAAAAGTCCAGCTGATTATGCATATATATATATATTTCATTCAAGAAGAAAAGACTATGCTCCTTTTACAATGAACAAGCTTTTAATTTTTCAGTTTTAAACTAGCAATCAGCTTCTATGGCTAAGGGCTAGCTTATTCCTTTGACTTTGGCTAGTGAGGATCCTTGGAACATAAATATATCCAATAAGCCAATAATTCTGCTGCCTTTCTGCTGCTCTTGAGGATATCTCAGTTCTGGCAAACAGACGGGTAATGGGAATTAGAAGGAGGGGAAAAAACAGCAATAAAAATATAAATCACAAAAGGAAGGAAATCCATTTGGTCCTTGGCAGCAAAGACACCACTCAGCTAATCCATGCTGAGTGCAATCCAATACTCCTTTATATAATCCTGTTCTTGTGGAAGAAAATTAAAGTTTAATGCAATAACGGCTGACACAAATCACTTTTGTTGCCCAGAAGCAGATTAAAGAATAGTTAAAATCATATAAATCTGATTTTTTTCTGTTGTTGTTGTTTTATTTTATCCAATGACATCTTTATTCTTTAATCCACAGCACCACTTTTTGATTATTAAGCATATATTCCCAATGTAAGAGGGGTTTTGTGATGGAGAGAAGGGGAAAAAAATAGTGACAGCCAAGAAATGATTAGTTCTTAAATGATACATGTTAAAGCTATTTCAAAAATCTGTAAATTTTTCATAAGTTCATATGAGTCCTTGCCGTTAATCAATTTGTGTCAATGGGACTTTAAAATAAGCATAAAGGCAGTAGAATGCTATCAGTCATAACTGGAGCTGCACAGGTCACTCCCATTATCTGTCACTCTTGTGTACATATGCATTTGTCGCTCTGCAGTACATTTGAGATCTGCCAACAACGGAACAAACTGAGAATTTCTGCAAAAGAGACAACAATGTAAAAGAGAGAGCGGTGATCCTGATCTTCCATTTTATTACTCCGCCATCAGTCTGAACCTGCTCTTCATGAGCAAATTAGACTAAAAAAAAAAAAAAACCAAAACAAAATAAGATGAAAGTTGATCCTGGTCACATTATGCTCCTCACAGTTAAGTTCCTTCATGACAGAAAAAGTTACGGTTTTATCTGAAATTTTGATCAAACTTATGTTGAAATAGGATCAGGTTTTTAATTTTCTTTACCTTTGTCCCCAACTCCAACATATCTTCTCTCACAAATTCATTTGGGAAACTTCCTGGCCTACACTTCGTGTTGGTGATACAACATAACCACAGATATATGTGGAAAGAATGCAGGAGTCAGTGTAGAGTTATCATTTTTCCCCACAGAGCTATCAAAGAATTGCCCAAGGCACTTGAGAAGTTTGTGAAACACAATATGGAAGTTGGAAGGTTGCATAATTTCTCCAGTTTTTCTCTTCTCCACACATATTTTTTCAACAATATCTCCGCAGGTGTATGACCCATACTTTGAGAAGTGAAGGGCTATTTCTGAAAAGAATTGGGTTTAAAAGCATATCTTAAAAACACGAAAAGATCTCTCTCATTTTTGTTACATTATACTCTGCTCTTTCAGACTGTAGGTAACGAGAAGCCAACATCTTGTGGGAGTTCAAGGGTCCTTTACAGTCAGATTTAAGGGATTCTCCAGAACAGGTTTCTGAGCAAGCTGTTTGCCCCAGAAATGCCACTTTGCCAGGAACAATAGAAAGGAAATAAATCACAAAAAACTACGAAATCTGACATCCTAGGCTGACTCTATGGGAAGGAAATAAAAATAGTAGGGTTTTGTTATGCCTCAGTGACACTCAGCTAACTCCTTGAGGGAAGTTATTTCATATCATCTTGACATCTGCTCTTACCTGTGGTAACAGATTAGCCCATGGTCAGTTGCACCAGCAAGCCCAAAGTAAAAAGGCAACTTAAGAACCATCTACCTCCTGAATTTCAACATGCATGCCTATTTGAAACTAGGGGTTTCTCTCACTGCTTTATTAGTACTTGTTTTTTTCACTCCTTTTTTAAAAGGACATCACTTGCAGTTGGGCACATAAAGCACTGATTCTCATTATTGGCACATGAAAGCAAGTCCATAGAGAGTATATGGCAAGGTTTGTAAACAGTTATAAGGAAATGTTCCTAAAAACCAACTTTTAGTTAGAGAGAGTGTATTTTAAAAGACCAGAATATTTCCAGTAGAGAAAATGTAAGGGTCTCGTTTTCCCTCTTTACCTCTTCTGCATTTACATGAAGAACACCACAACAGTGTATTTTAGTACCCTGCTATATTGTGATCTACTCTAATTATATAGGATCAGTCAGCAGTGGCAAAACTCAATCACTGGTCTCTGGAGTGCTGTTGGATCTGTACGTCAAGTTCTACTTTGCCAGACCACTTCTGTTGGCTTCGTGTGCATGCTGGAAAGCATACTAAATGCAGTGCAGAAGCTGGGCAGGGAGGGGGGGGGAGAGGGAGTGTGTGTGTGCTTGTGTGTGTTTTCTAATGTCTTTGCAGCCTGCCAAGCTTAAACTGCAAATGTCATCACCATGAAGGCAGTAGTTGAATCCAACAGGTGGAGCAATAAACCATGACATTTCCAGCAGGTTTAATTGTACTGGGTGTGCTGGGATACCTTTCAGTACAAACATGGTTTCACTTGATGTCAGCAGCAAGACCACAGACCTAGTTTTCACTCCATGTCCACATGAACTAGGGTGTAAAGTTCCCACCTCCAATACACTTTATGACCTTTCAGGTAGAGAAACCTCTGACCTATATCATTCCCATCTTTGCTGGTTCAGCTGCTGGGTGGTGACAACCTGCTAGACTCTGTGTCTGCTCTAATGGTGATTTACTGCATAATAGAATTAAAGCATTAGCATGGTATTCCTGTCCACCCAACCCTAAAGGGCTTTTTTGGTGGTTGTAGGAGAGGTTCTCTGGAGTAAATTGCAACATACAGGGATTTGTTGTGAGCCTATTGCCGCCTAGTGCCAAGACAGTTCATAAATTTAAGTGAAACATGACATCTATGCTCCAATTTTTTTTTTCACTTCAGCTCTTCCTTATGACACTTTAGTAGCTGCATTCCTGAATAAAAAGCTAGCCTGCTACTCCAAGAGCAAGACACAGTCTTCATTATACTTACCATTTTTCCTGATTTTAATGTGTAAACATTATAGTTGGGAAAACAGATCTAATTAAAAGACAAAGTATATTTTCAAAGCTCCAAATTAGCATCTCATTTGCATCACAATTACTCTATTGATGTCAATTAATCTATTTTGCATCCATACCAAATTAAGAAAAAAGAGATCAAAATGTGCCTGATTTTTTTCAAATTAATAATAATAATAGTAATAAATCTTTATCCTACAAAATAGAAAGTTTATAAAAGCCTATTCTGTTAAATAATGAAGTACTGAGTGTTAGCTTCTTTGAAAACAACCTTCTTTCATTCTAAGATATGATCATTAATATTGCTTTAATATAGGACGACTATCAAAATGACATTAGTATTTGCACATAAGGCATCAAAAGACAAAGATGATATACTGTATTTCAAGACAGCTTTTTCTCAACACTTCAAGTATCAAAATGGTGAATTTGGAGAAACAAGGGAATAAAAAAAGGGGTTAATACTGTATTTCAAGACAGCTTTTTCTCAACACTTCAAGTATCAAAATGGTGAATTTGGAGAAACAAGGGAATAAAAAAAGGGGTTAAACCACATATTCAGAAAGAAATATAAAATTAACATGCAAATCTGTCAGAATAAATTTCTAGTAACTTACACTGGATGAAATTTTTTCGTCCGATTAGATATGAACAGCAGTAATTTCAGTGTATGCTAAGGATTCTGACTTCTTTTCTTTTTGCTGCTACAAAGTTGTGGTTTTTTGGTTTTTTTTTTTTTGCTGGAATCTTACTTGGAATATCTCTTTCAATTCATGTACTATTTTAAAACAAATCTTTACGTATGTAGTTGCTACTGAAGTCAGAAGACAGTTCTTAATTATGAAATTAGCTAAATTCCTTTCAGTTTGCTGCATTTTACAAGTTTCCTAGTGTACAAAAGCATCCTTTTAAGTAAAACAGGTATCCTCACCTGGCAAAATTAATGCCTTTTTTCCTTTGTCCCAGTTACTTCTGGCTTTAAATCTTCTGTCATGCCAAGATATTACAGCGTGTTCCTTTGGAGCAAATGAAACACTTCCTTGCCAAAAATCATATTAAATGAAAAATAAAACCCATGTTGAGGTAAGTTTATCTATCATTTCCACTGACATTAGTTGCAAAGTTTTTGCTAAAATTGTACAAAAAAAAATAAAGTCATATCTATAGAGTGAAAATTCTCTCAGTACTGCCAATCTTTCCCCTTGGTAAGGAAAATTCCTTACAAAATCAAAGTCAGCAGAAAAATAACAGAAAATTCCCCATGAAACTTAATAAAGAAAGTCAAGCTCTTACTTTATGGCAGGCTACTTGCAGAACCCTCACTCACTTTCAGTTAATCAGTTTTAAAATTGGTATAAGTCTCTGTCTGTGTGGTATTTGACTACAAAGTCACATTGACTCCGGTTACATCAGTGTTGTTTAAGTGTGCTTGGCAAAGAAAAAATCTGGAAATTATATGTCAAACTTAAACTGCAAGGAGCGTCTTCTGTGTCTGCCGGCAGCCTGGGACATGGTTGTTAGCAATGTGAAAGGTTTCAGCTGTGAGACCCAAAAGGTACCTGCTACTCCAGACATTATGTTCCTGAATTCACTTCCTCCATCTTTTCCATAGCTCAAGTACAAAGTCAAATCCAAGTCCCCGGCTTCACGCTGATATATCTAAAATGGGTTTGCATGTTGCCATTTGGGACTTCTACAGGACAATGAAAAGCTGAAAATGTAGGGACATCACAAATACAGTGAATGTTTTGTAAAACTCAATAATAATTAATACAGTAACAACATCAATTGATTTCAATTCATGCATTTTTGAAATAAGAAAGATAGGCTGGTATAAGGCCACTAAGAATACTGAGTATCTATGCAACCTTCTTCTCACCAACCTGTGCCTCTGGTCTCCTTCTATACCTGCAGTCCTGACCAGCTCATCCCATACCAGGTCAGATCCATCCCAAATTCAGTGCTCCTTTGACAGTAAGTGTGCAGAGTCATCCAGTCATCAATGTGATGAGCCCACCACAGCATAGCTCATGGAATAGTGACTTCTCCTCTTCTGAGAATCTGAAGGGAGCTTTCTCTTATACCCAGACTTGCATAATCAATACCAGCAGAAACCCTGAATAATAAAGCTAAATTTTAAGATTTAACACCAGTGACAGTTAAAATGCCATCCACGCTCTCACAGGACCTTATAGTACTCAGAAATAAAAGCTCTAAACAGCCCTTCCAATCTCAGACACACAGTGGAGCATGTCTTGTTGCTAGAGACCATAGAAGCATGGCAGCACCTGCTGTTTAGGCCTACTCAAGTGTGTTATAAAATTGGCTGTTTCTCACAGGCAGTTTTGCCGACTAATCCTATGTCAAAAATGTATTTTAACTAAGAGGTAAAATATTAACTGGTAAGGAACATGGGGGAGAATGCAGAGGAAGAACATTGTTTTATGTCTGTTGTACTGCATGATTTCTAATCTAGTTGCACTGTGTCCCTGTTTAACAGCACAAACATCTATTACACACTCCCCAAATTCTGTTCAGTCATTTCTTGGGTTTATCCTGAAATCTGTATTTTTTTTAATAGTTCAGACCCTGCTGAGTAGAATGAAGTTGATACATTTGTGGTATAAATCTAAAGCAATAACTATTGCAGACTTTTTTATTTTTTATCAGACAGCGCACAGTGCTTTTCTTGTGGTTATTTTAACTATGTCGCTAACACCAGCTCAGGTATATTGTTACAATCAGCCAATAATGATACCTCCCTATAGCGCAGAGGCAAAAACGAAGAAAAATATTCTTTGCTTTCTTTGAAATGATAGAGACATCATCAACTGTAATATGATGAGTAGACTCCATCAGTTCCACTAGGTGAACAAGAGAGGCATTTTTTACGGTAAAGATTAGCTGCTGTCGCTTTTTCTTCAAATCTTAGTTTTTCCCAAAATCCAGTAGGTTTGCTGGTCTACTTTTCTGAAAATTTGTGTGTTCAGTTGCCATACAGATATGCAGATGTACAACAGACACAAACCTCCATCAGTCACCCTGTATTCCTTCACCACAGGCATAAACTAAAGAAGCAGTCTCTGAAAGCTTGAGCATTAATAGGAACAATCTTTGGTTGCTCAGCTACAGTGACACCAGCAAGTTCTCAGATGGATGAAACTAACATGAACACCACTACACACTTTCTTGGTGTAATCTGTTCTGGTTGTAGATCCTCTTCTCCAATAGGCCAAAAAAACAACACCAGTAACTGATACTGGTAATAGAACTGCATCTTCTGGACTTTTGTTGATACAGCAGCTCTGGCCATAAACTGCACCTTACTGCACCCTTGATCAACACGGCTATATTGACAGCATTTATGGTGTAGACATAGCCCTTAGTTTCTGGTCCAAATTGGTAGCTCTTTGCTCTGCTGAAACCATCAACTTTTCTCCCAAACAAGATGAAGGTGACTAGCCAGTTTCCAGCAGGACATCAAAAATAAACCAAGAGAAAACTCTCAAATTATTAATTTAATCTACCATCAAAATGTGGCTGGTATAAGCCCAATGGCATTGGAGACCTGAACTCTACTTTTAAAATGTGTGTGCAAGTCCTCCAATACTTGCTAACTTTCTTTACTGTGTGTTTATCTTGACCAAATGTGCTGTAAAAAAGTGAAAATAAAAAGATTTTTTAAAATCTAAATTGCTTTAATATGTATTTCAGAAAGAAAGAACACATAATATACCCGGCCAGATTCCAACAGGCTGTAACCAAGTAGATTACCAAGGAAGAAAGGAGGGGAAAAAAAACTCCAACCCTCAAACACAAAATGTTCTGCAGTTGAGTAATTAGATGCTACATGAACTGTCAGGTATAGGGGTGAAAAAGGCATTTTAATCAAAGAGCTTGATTTCAGCTCCCAGTTGAACTTCTCAGGAATTTTTTATTGGGCTTAAAGTTGTTGCAATAATGAACATTCCTGTCTATTGCTTCTGTGTGCACAATACACATTGCTTTGAACAGCTCCTTCAAAGTGAGATTGATAGGTCAGGCCATGTCTCCCTTGTTATTACATAAATGGGCCACAAGGCCATTTCCAACAATCTCTTACTGAAAGTCTGTATAGCAGGGCACTCTTTAGCAGGGTTCAGTTTAGTGAACTCCTGTTCACAGAAGGGGGACAAGACAATAGACATTACAGATCCATGCAACTTAAGCAAAAGCTGTCATTAGTCCAACTTGTAGATGGGATTTGACCAGGAAATATTTAAACATAAGAGGGCAATGTTTCACAGCATAGTATGCAGGAAGTGAAAACCCAGTATCTTAGTGTGCTCAGATTACTTAAAATGTGTTGTCATCCAGCATCATGTGCACTGTTCTGCTGCTGAACTGCAAAACTTCAGGAAAAGTTTTTTCTAGTCCATTGTCACAAATACAAGCATAATCTTTGGGTCAGCTGTACTGGGACTACATCTGTGGAAAGACATAGACTTCCTTCGATACTGAAGAATCTTTCTAATGGCAGAATTTCAGCCAAGAACCTTGCTCATAGCTTGATGTGATAAGGAAAAGGAGCAATAAAATTACAGACAACAGCTAAGATAATTTTGTAAAGTGATGGTGAAACCCTATGGTAACCAAATGAGCACATTACAACAAAAGGGGACAATGATAATATGCTGCTGATTCATTACAGCAATCTTTGCTACATTTCTAAGAATGTGTCACCTGTGACATACTGTTGTTGAATTTCAATTTGCAGTGATAATTTAAACTGTAATAATAATCCTTGTTCATTTTAGTCCATGAAGTGTTCCACAAAACCACCCTGTTCCAATGGGCTGCATAAATATCATTAATCCCTAATTTATAAATGAAGGTATGTAAATAGAAAAGTTAAGAAACCTGATGAAGCCTGCAGAAAAATCTGCTGCCAGAGCTAGTGTTAAGAATGTAACTACTTGGCATGGATTTAACTATGTGGCTGCTGCTGAAGTCAGTGGAAAAACTAATTTTTAAAAATCCCACCCCAGAGTTCATGGCTCACAAGCCCTTATACTCGGCCTTCTATAAAACACTTCAAAAATTAAACAAACATCCAAAGTATTAAAAAAAAAAAAAAAAAAAAAGAAGAAGAAGAAAATTGTGTGCCAGAGAACACTAAAACACTATAGGGCTCTGGAACTGTACACTTCTTCCAAGCTCAAGGTGTATAATCAAACTACAAGGTATTAAGAACTCTCTTAGCTTATCTGCTTGATCATCTTGCCAGCATAGGATGGGGAACAGCTATGAATAACAAGTACATGCAGACAGGTATCCAGGGCCTCTTTTTAAATGACTGAACTGATAGAACCTTTACACTCCTAATTCAGAGTCTAATAAACATCTGTCATAGTCAAATATACTTAAAGTAATCTACAATGAGGAGGCAAGGCAGACTGCAATGAGCAAATACACTTCAGGCACAAGGAACCCCCACTTCCCTTCTTAGCCTTGTTAAAACATTGAAGTCATAAAGCTGGGGTGGAAGGCTGTTCTGTTTTTCTAGGCTATGAAATCTCCACTTATTAGTTCTTTCAAAGAGAAACCATTTCAGATCGTGACATAAGCTTAACCTGCCATCTATTGTGCAACGGTGTATGAAGCATGAACTTGGATTTCAGGTTCTGTAAATGCTAACACATGTTATACCAACAAATCTCTCCTAACTGTGAGCCAAATTTTGTAGTTCTCACTCAGATAAAACACAATGTGGAATGAACAACACCTAAGTAAAGACTACAGGATTTGGTGAATTTAGCCTTGTTTTATTTTCCCATTGAAAAGCCAAGGCAAACAGGCTTTATTTCATTTCCTGCATGCCATGGGGAGGTGAGGATTAAAAGAGGGTGAGACAAGGAAAGAACTGGGAAGGGAAGATCCTGAGTTTTAGAGAATTATTCTTATCCTTCTTCCATAGGCCCTCATTACACAAAATCCACGCAGCCAGGGCATCGGCAGTGAGGGTGTGGGTGCACCTCCTGGGAGACTCCAGGAGACTCCAGGGGTCAGTAGGTTTCTTACGAAATTCATTCCTTACCCACTACAGTGATGAAACTGGAGTCTCACGGGTCCTTGCGCAACAGCACAGTAAGACACAAGCCCTCCGTGTGCACTTCCCCAGGCACAGCCAAACTTCCCTGGGCCCATTGGGCAGACATGTGAGTTTAAGACTACACATTATTGCCAAACAAAGTGAAAGTCATGTTATTAGTCTGCCATGGCCGTTCTATTGATCTTCACTATTAAAATAAAATAAAGATCTTCTTTTCAAATAAGCTTCAAGGAAGAGGATTTTATTGTAGGTTTTCTGGACATAAAATAGGTAATCAAGCAGAAAAAAAATGGTAAGTTTCACAGTAAGACATATAAAAGCAGTGATTTATTAAGTAATATTATTCTCATGATTGTACTGCTATATTATTCTTACATTGTTATGCAATCTGTAGAAATTTGTTCTGCTTCAGGCAATCCTTACCCTTGCTATGCAACTGTTGTAACATACGTTTTTCTTATTATGATAAGTACTTTGATGTCTCAGCAAACATTCAGCATCTTATAAACTGTAACATAAAACCTATATAGAGCAAAGTGATGACTAAAAAGATCATAACAACCACAACTGTGGTTCTCAGATAACCCTGAAATACACCATGGAAAAATAAGGGGGGAGGGGAGAAGAGATGCTTTGGTTGCCAGTAGACACTGAAACACTTTTAAGCATTAGACTATTTTCTTTTTCAGTGGTGTCCCTTGGAGATCTGATTTTTACAGTCACCAGAAGCCAGGTTCAAGCAAAATACTTCTCTTGTGATAGAAAAACAGCCTTTGCAATTCAGAATTCTTCTTCCAAAGAGCGCTAACCACAATCCATGTTACTGAGAATATACTTAGCCAAGTACAGGTATGAATGCTTAAAGCCTTTAGTTCAGTGCTTTTAACTTAACATTCTGGAGACAGTTATCAATCTCACAGTTTAGTGAGATTTATTGTTAGCTGTAGGTCAGCCTTTTCTGTTAACACAGTAGCTGTGTCTTCTTATAGAGAAGAGGCTTACAGTGTGGCCAAGACATGAATGTGTGAGGTCCTTTAAATAATTAGAAAGCAGCCCAGTAGCTCAGCCGTTCTTCCATTATTTCATTAATTCATTTTCTTTCTCAGAAAAGCAAAAAAGCATTATTCCCCATGGCAACATATGAAAATTAGATTGGCCCAGTTTGAGCAGGAATCTCAGAATTAAAGCAGTTTTCAAAAACTTAAAACTTGTGGTAAGGTGGCAATCAGCTCCACTGTCATGCAAAAAAGCTTTGACTATGGAAAAGGTAGGATTTCTCCAGACTTGTAAACTAGCACAGCCTGGACTTGTGAGAGACATTTTCTCATTTTTCCTTTGGGGGGATATTCCTTTCCTTCCCTTGCTCCAGCTTCATGACTTTTCCCTCCCTTTTGATGTCTCTCGTCATTTCACCATCAGTAGGTAAATCAGAGCCCTGTGCTTCACACAAAGCTTTTCTACGCAAAGAGGCTCAAGGAATTCCTATAAGCATTGTGAAAAGAAACTTAACAAACATAGGGAAGGAGAAAGCACTGAAAGATAAAGAGGGAGCTATCAAAAATCTGTATGTTAAAAGGGAAGGATAAATAACCTTTCAAAAGAGAGTAGTGCATGAGCTTTATCATTTTACCTATAATGCTTTGCAGATGGAGGCAGACTGCTGACACAGACTGTCAAAGGCAGAAAATAATCTAACAAGCGTATAAATAAGAAAGAAAATCACTTTCATCAGAAGTTATAATGTTCAAGAGCAATCCCTCTAGCTTTATAAATTGCTGTTTCCAGGGGCACTATGGTGAATCACTTTGTTTCTAGCAGTAGTTGCATGGTCACAACCTCTCTCAAAAGCACTAACGAAAAACTGCAAATCCAACATTTACTACCGAAGAGGCCTAGGCTAAACAACTCAGACCTGAACTGTCACTTCTGAGGTGTTTGGAAGCGCCATTTTGGCTGAGCACGACCTCTGTGACTGCTCTGGAAGATCTGCAAATTCAAGTATTTCTTTATGCTTTTGCCGCCGTAATTGCAGGCTTGACCACTAAATACCAGACACTTAAAACAAGATCAAGTTACTTGGGTTAACACAGAAAACTTCATTGGTCACAAACACATTTTGCCTATTGTTCTACATTGACTTTAGCACAATATTCAGCACCTATATCTGAAAACAAACTACAGCTATTCAATTCTGTTGGGGAAAAATAAAATTTGACTTATGAAAGTGCTTATCTGTGCCAGCCTACTGTACTCTTAAATGTGATGATTTTCTTATAGAAAGACTAAGATTTTGTCAGATTCACTGTTTTAATTTTTAAATTAGTGCATTTATGGACCATACTAGGAATATGGCTAACACTGGGGATCGTATATGTTTAACTAAGGATGAACAGGTTAGTTCCAAGGGCAAGCACTGAGCAAAAGGAGGTATGTCAACATTTGCAGAATATTACCCAGGCACCTAGTCTTCAAAGCAACCGGGAACTGCTCAATATTTAATGGCATTGTAACATATTCACTTAATAAATATTTTGTTTTGCAAATCAGAATCAGTGTAATTCCATTCCATAAATGGAATGCAAATCCATTCTTCCATAAACTGGAGGGCAACATATAGAGAGAGGCATGAAAATCATTTTTAGCAAGTTGTCAAAATGGTTTTGCATACAACACTACAAGGCCTTCCCTCAATCCAGAATCTGTCCTCATTATCACGATCCTCTTACTGTAAATGTCATTGGTGTTATCTTCATTCTCTAATCTCTCAAAAGACTTGCAGTGACCCTTCCTGATCTCTGGTTTTGGGTTCGTTTGTTTGCTAAACTGTGCTGAAAATACTCTTAGTTACTACTATTAAAAGTCAACTTTTGCCAGTGGACATGACAACTTCTATATTTCTAAGAACAGGAAAAGACAACAAAATTTCAAGCAACTACTATGTGGCTGTAAACTAATGAGTTCGTATTGACAACCACTCCCAAAAACCTCACGAGGGAAAGGGTAGAAATTTTCTTCAATGTTTGGAGAATCCTTTAGAGGCCTTAATAATGGGCACTACACACACACATGGGAGGTATGAAGGATTTTCATCTATTCTAACCACTCTGTCATATAGATCTGTATTTGATTGCATTTCATTTCTAGCTCTCTTCTCTATTAGAAAAGTGATTAAACTAGGATGAGGTGAACCCAGTTCTGGAAGCTTTGTGGTTTTTTGGAAAATGGAATTACAGGCTTCCTGCAAGCATAGCAAGTGGGTATAAAGAACATTTTCTAGAATTAAATTTCACATGAAAAGAAAAAAGAAACTCTCTTCATGGTGCAAAAGGAAGAAAACTTTCTGCTTATGCAGTGGACCAAGACAACAAACAACTGACAGTGTAAGTTTCTCACCCAGCCTATACATCTCCATTAGGGACACATCTACGCAGCAGTTTACAGGACACAAACTTGCTCTGCGTATATCCCAGTCAGCTCAAAGCCACAAGACTTATTACTGCAGAATCCAACCTAAAATACCAGCTTCACCAGAGTGCTTACTAGGTCCAGCCTGGGCCTATACTAACATGGTTTCTAGCTAGTTTGGAGCACAGGCAAAACAAGCTCATGTCTGCCTGAGAATGACCAACTGAGTGTACCCCAAGATTCAGAACAGGTACCTCTCATGCTGGAGAACTGCTTATGCCTCTTTGGCATGGCACAGTCAACTAAGATGGTAGATCAGCAATGAACTCACACTTTTGAAAAAGGCAACAAAGGAGATGAAAGCAACAGTCTGATAACTTGGTAATCTGGTCTGGATCACAATGACTATCATGTTATTTATACTAAAGTAAGGGAGCTACACATCCTTCAAGAAATTAAAACACCCCTGTTTCCTCAGTTGTCATTCTACCTGGTCACCATGCCCAAATGTGGGATTACAGTTAATCACATAGCTCATCTATCCCTGCCATCACCTTGTTGAACCTCTCAGCTCTTGGGAGGGAAATTAGAGACTGTAAAGATGGTATTAGTCAGGGTTCTTGCCAGTAAACACTAGATTTGGGTACATATATGTGATGTGCTTGAAAAAAGGACAAAAGAAGGCTCAGGAATGTTTTTCATCAGAAACAAAAATCGTATGAAACATAAAACATATGCTCTAATAACAGTAAATGTGAATGCTGCCACTTATGCACAAATGTACAGACGATACTTCTTACCATCTAAACTAATCAGACCTGGTCCCGGATCACCTGTCCACCTGTGTTGTCCAGGTGGTAGAAAGCCAGTACCGTCAGCCCTATGCCACCCCTTCACAGCTCAAATGGTGAGCACAGAGGACATGCTGCAGACAGAACAGAAGTGGCAGGCCTTCCATGTCTTGTGAACTGCAGCCCTTGGTCAACAGGTCCCCCAGGGACTTGCAGTGCGGGCTGACTATTTAGAAGGGTAGGAAGTGGCTTAGAACCCTACTGCTTCTGCAGTCCACTACCATGTTAAAAGCAGTTTGATCTCACCAGTTGATTTGATATGTGATTTTTAAGCCCCAGTGTGACACTCTGGAATGACCTCTGGGCCAGGAGGAGTTAACCTGTAAAATACCACTTTGTGAATTAAACCTGGCATAAGTTCACTGTGCTTTCCTTCTAGGGGATTAGGTCTTTACTATGCAAATTCTGACTGTAGACAGGCAAATGGATATATTGGTATAAATCACACTTCAGCACTCAGATTGCTAAGAACAGTAAGAGAATGTAATACACCAAGCAGATTTATACTCGGTTGGGTAATCCTCCAGGCTTGCCCTTGCTGAAAAGTCAGATCCAGTTTATGTCAGAAGCAGTCAATAATACAGAAAACTAATATATGGAATTGAGTAAGTGTCAACTGTTTAATTCATGCAGGGGGAAGGTAGCTTTTCTTTAGTAACCCCTCCTCCCTGAGACGGTGGTGCAATATTTTTGCAGTGGGGGAGTAACAGAAGTTGTACGTTTTAGAGATACACATTATCTAACCAAGCAAGCATTATAAAAAGCAAAATAAAAACAATGGCAACAAGTTTCTGACAAGGTTGGCTTGCTTATGACACAAGGTGGGGTCCCTCTCTAAACCTTGAATAGAAACATTATTTTTTCCTCCACAAGAAGCCATCATCACTCCTTCACCAAAAGGAAGGTCACACCATCTTTCACAAAAGATTTGCCTGCTCATAATTACCACCTGCAGTGTACAGACAAACGCAATCTTTTAAAATGCTAACTGTGTTATACTTCTACCCGAGGGATCCAATGGTACAAATGTAATGTGGCCTAACCAGTTTGTCTTAGCAAGACCTTACAGTGCTGATTTGAAACAGCTGAACTAAATCAACAGTTAACTTGAGCCAGAGGCCTTTGGAGAGCAATTAGAGTCAAAGCTTGGGTTTTGAACCCAATATGCCCTGTCAGTCTCAATGATTTGTGTTTGTTGTATTCAGTCTCATTTCCTGCGTGAAATACGAGGCTGTATAAAGAGGAAAAATTCCCAAGATTAAAAAATATTTGACCTCAGTGCATTTGCGAGCATGAAAGTACACATGTTTAAATGACCATTTTGGTTTGTAGTACAAAGTTCTATTGATGTTGGCAGGCTGAGCTTCCCTGTCTCAAAGCCACATGAATGGTTTCAAGTTTCAGCCAAAAAATGTTTTCCACATGCTTTACTGTGGGCCAATTTACACAGCAGATTTTGTGGAGACTGTGGCCAAGTGCTTCATAAAGGGCTGCCTTCTTTGGGATCAGGGAAACCACAACAGACACATTGCTAATGCAATCTAATTATCTGCTTGAATATTTTTCCAGATGTATCCAATGTCTAAAAATACTGCAATAAAAAAGGTATTATTTGGCTCCTTGGACTGAAACAGTGGCATAAAGAACCTGCTTGTCTACAGGGAAAGTTATAACAATCTAATTCTGCAACTGCCTTTAAATCAGCCAGACAAAACTGAACACCCTGAAGGTAGGCTATTTGATGCCTCATGTTTGGAATTAGCCTTCCAAAGAAAAACATGAATAAAGGGGTGCTTTTTTGTCAAAAAATGCACCTCGTTCTTACAAGGTAATTTCCTTCATTTGCAGATCATAATTTGATATTGGGTAGGTTGATCTAATACATAACAAAGAATCTTTTCACTGAAATGAGATGAAAGACGGAGACTCTGGGCAGTGGTATGTGAACAGTTGTATCATGAGTTATTTTTGGTTGTATTATTAAATTTCACTACAGGTAGGTCACCCAGTACCCCAGTTCCAGACAAAAAAAAACATGTAAAAAAACAAAGCGACTTTTTCCCCCACCAAGTCTTCCTAGATTGCCTCGTTACTGTCAGTGAAGACTGGTTTCTTTCTTCCTGCTAGTGTGCCTAAAAATCACAAATTGGCATAGGTTATTCAAATGCAATTGCGCATTCAATAGATTTTTCTGCGGTTCTATGTCTTGATCAAGGAATAGAAATAAAAACATGTATGTCAGAGTTTTCATCAGGAATAATAACAGTTTGTATCACCTGCAATTCCAGAAGCACAGACCAATTTGCTTTTACTTTTGTATTTTACAAAGGATTTACATTAATGACTTTCATAAAGGAGATCTGCCAATAACAAGATTTCTTAATCCCTACAAGAATATTTTATTTTAGGATATAATGAAAAGCGATGTTTAATTTTTTGTTTTAATGTTTAACTTTTCCTCAATCTACCAGCTATTGGGAAAACAGTAAAGATAAAGCAGTAACTTACCATTTCTTTTCTGAGTATTCTCAATCACAACCGCAAAAGAACAGTAAAAACAACATCCCTAATTTCCACCAAGAACCGCTAGGATGAGCACTGGTGCCAAGGTAATGTGGCCTTACGCAGGCTGGAGCTGAAGCTGTGGCTGCTGAATATGAACATAATATGAGAAGAATGCTGAAAACCATATGGGAGATAATGACCAAGTAGAATCTGTTTCAGTATTTTTGGCATTTCAATATGGCTCTTGAATTATTTGAGCTATTTCCATGCAATGATATTTGTCAGATGTGATTTACACGAGGCTGCGGTTGTGTGTATACCCTTAAATACATGCATCAGAGACAGCATTTGCCAGTCTTATGACTTGGCTTATTGGATAAGGAGTGGCAACTGTGGAATAGGGAGATCAGTCCAAAAACATAGCTGCCTAGAGACATTCCTAGTGATTTAAATCACTGTTTGTATGTTTAAAAAGGAAAACAAACTTAATCACGCTGCCTGCCTTCTCTCACCACATTGACTTGCCACAGCTCAGTGTGCTTACTTTTATTTTAATAGAGCAAATTTATAGTTTTACAAAACAATTCCAAGAATCTGAGAAATAGCAGAATATGGAATCTATACTGTGCACAAATATTTGCAGTACAACGGTATATTAAGTAAAACAGAAGAAATTCGACTGCTAACATATGAGCACATTTGAATCCATCACCCCAATTCAAAGCAATTCAGTGTTGTCAAGTTGTTAGTATCCAAAATATGAATGTTTTAAACAGATTATATAGGTTGCAAATATCTTCAAGCAGTGCAGGTGAAGAGTAACTGATTGAGCAAAAAAATAATATCACAGAATCACAGAATCGATTAGGTTGGAAGAGACCTCTGGGATCGTCGAGTCCAAAATCTGTAATTCCCCCTAACTAAAAGGAACTTTCTAAAGTTCTGCTATGGATGCACTCCCCCGACAGCATATTTTTTAATTAAGTCAGCCATATTGTACACTCTAGCACTTTTGCGTCCTTTTCTCCCGCACTAGGACCAACCTACCAAGGTAAACAGACAGTTCTGCAAGTAATATATACATGTTTATAGCCAAACTATACATGAGGGTTGAATCACACAGATTCAAGTGTCATGTGAATAAAATGTTGAGAAAGATTAATGTATTTCTTGTTTCTCTCGTGTAAGAATAGCATGCTCATTTAACAGTGTTACCATCTAAGTAAGAAACTTCAGCAGCAGCAGCTCCCCATGATATGCTTTTGTAGTAAGGAGAGACTACAAGAGGCATTTAACTGATGAGTATTCCTTGATAGATAAGAAAACAGGAACAATGCACAGATTTTGTGAAAAGACTTAACTATCAAAAAAGTGGTAACCAAGATAAGAGGTGTCGCAGTGTCCCAGTCCACTGAGGTCAGGTGTGTCTTCATAAACATCAGAAAGCTTTGATCATATACAGTATGAGATAGCTCCCATCCTTCTAACATTTAGCAGACTATCCAAAAGAACTAAGCCAAGTGACCTTGACAAATGCCCACTAAAGAATGTCATTCCCTTACTTTCTAAAGTGATAAATCAACAAGGAGCTCAAGATTGATATGTGCATTTTAAGTAACACCACACTATGCTGTATGTACCGCATTGGTCTAAAGCACTAGTGCTCAGCTTTCAAAAGGGAGTGTATTCTTTTCAGCAAGCAATTAGTCTACACTAGGCTTGCAGCTTTCCAGCAAAACACTAAAAATGCTGAAAGCTAAGCTATGTAAACAATGTTCTTTTCATTGCAGCTAAGCTTGGTTAGAGGTCACTGCCCATAACCACATGTGAAGGATGCTGTTTCCTGAGATCTGTTGGATAACCACATACAAAAATTTCTCTTTAGACTACCTCTGTCGAAATGACCCAGACTTAAAAAACAAAATTATTTTAAGTGTTTAAACTAACCTGGACGACACTGATACAATAAGGAGAAGGAGTGACTTCACAGACAGTTATGCCAGCAGGTCCAGTAGTGAGGTTCATGGGGAGTAACCTCTTGAACTTTCAGTCTGCATCTTCTTCTTCTTCGTTACATCATCACTTGTTCTCCTATTTCCCAAAAACATACCTGCGGGCCTTTCAGAGACAATACTGCTTTGCTACTGCAAGTCACAGGTGAAATGAAGAACTGTCTCTGACAGTTTCATGAGAGAAGGGATAAAAAGAGGAAAGGACAACTGGGAGGTCTGACGAGGCAGCAAGGGCAAGTGGGAGGTCAATCTGCAGAAACAATGGGGTAGTATCTCTATAAAAAGTGCACAGCACAACTAGAACCTATAAGTATTACCATAATATAAACATTACCTTATTGTTAATAATGTTGACAATGATGAAATATCAGTTCCTTTTTGGTATCCTCTTTTTTTCTCTAATCCTTTTATTGATATTCCTTTCTTTTTTTTTTTTTCTTTTTTTTTTTCAGGGAAGGAAGTTGTCTCTCAGCTTCTTGTTGTCTTTCCCTCCTTTGACCTTTCCCTTTACCAACTCCTTTCTCTCAGACTTTCTCTGCTCTTTTGCTTTCTCCCATTTCCAGAACTTACACTCTTACTAAAGACCATTGGATTTCTACACAACAGTAAGGAGACAGCAAGCAAGAGCACAGTGGCCAAGGCCACAAGGGAGTGTGCAGAATGAACAGTTCTGCCCTTATGTGGTATTACCAAACAACTAAATGCATTTTCCATGCAACTGATGAAAATTACTGTTGCCTTCTTTGCAGAAAGGAAGATAGGCTGTTAAATATTTTTGGGGGAGTTAGTCTTTGTTTTTCTCTCTAGACAAATACTACTTCCATAAATCCAGATGCAAGCTCTGGGCTGTCTGGTTAATTGCAAATTTTAATGAAACTGAAAAGTTCCCATATAGCACAATACCAGGAAGAGTTATGTCAGTACTACTGGACTTTAGACACTGCTGTGGGAAACCATTTACCTTTGTTCCTTTCCACAAAGAATAACCCATAAACAATAATTATCACATTCAAGTATGGGTTTGGTTTTTAACATGGAAAAAAAAGGGTGCTTTGGGAAACCAAGAAAAATAGAGAATAATTCCAAATAAAATTGCACAAAATTATGTAAGACATAAAGTCAGTGAGTTTGTTAAGTTTTCACACTAATTTCCCTGGAGCTCCAAATGTTTCACCTTATGCTGCTATTTTTGTGGGTGCCACTGAACATAATACCTCAAACTCACAAAAGTGCTTGCAAACAAATGGAGAAAGCCTAAGAGCAAAGATTGTGTTAAATATCCCCATGCTGATATGTTGTAGAAATTCCTTACAGACAACAGGTTGTCAGCCTCTTATTAGAAGAAGATTTGACATGATTCACAGAGCTTGGAAAACTTGTCAAAGAGGAAATAAACACTTTAAAGCACAACAGAGAAAGGCAGAAAGATCTTCAGACTCTTCAAGCTCTTTCTGAGGTAGCACTTGCTGACACAGGCACTCACTTTCCACCTATATACACATACTTGAAACAAGCACTATAGAGGGGTTTAACTTTTGTCAGGCTGGTTTTTTTCCCTCCCCTCATTCAAAGAAACTTAGTCAAAGAAAGTAATATATTACATTTTGTGTCAGAAGTAATTAATAATAATAGTACATAACGGTATTTGTAACTTGCTCACTCTGCAAGTTAGTTACGAAGTTCACAGCATTTATGTGCATCTTAGCAGAGTACATCTGTTATTTCATTCAAGAGCAGGCCTATGGGTAATCATTTAATCAAACCCACTGATGTGACTGCTACTCGTACAGAAAATTACAAAGCAGCAGCAGCTTCAAAGCCAGGATTACAAAGATTAAATAGGAGCTGCTTTCTGCTAAATGTTGAGTAAGAATAAATTACAGTGTCCTTAAATTTGAGGGAAATTAGAGAGGGAGAATTATTCATTTGGCCTTACCAGCATTTCCTAATTTTCATTTCCTCTCTTCATACTTACAGTAAATTATAAAATTGAGAATTCATGAAAGACTGCTTAGTGAGAAAGAGAGAGAGAGAAAGTCTAATTTTGATAGATGGTCATATAAGAAGACACTTTGGCCTAACATTATAACTTTTCTTTAAGTAAAGAAGATGTTTCATTTTAATGTTGATTTTTTTCTTTTTAATACTAAAAAGACACTCTCCCCATCATTCTTGCAGTGCACCATAAGGACTGAAGGTCGAAAAAGTACAAGTTTATGTACTTCTTAAAAGATACAGCACTGTACACAGGACATAGATATATACTGGCAGCTCCATGTGTAGGGGGACAGGAGGGTAAGAAACTGTGCAGACTGGACTCTTGACTCATAAACATGCTTATAGGGAAGTAAAGAAAGTCTGAAAAGAACTGCAAGCAGTTTGTTTCATTTCAACAGACTAAGAACTTGGTCTAATATCACATTCATTTTGAAACAGCACACTTTAATACAATTAGTACAATATCTGTTTACCAAAATAACATGCCTCATATTGGTAAAGACAGCTTGACATCATGTGTACTGCAACATGATCTTAATCATTATGGAGTCATGCCATTCCAGTGAACTCCCAAATACACTGCCAAAAGTTTAGGAATGCAAAGACAGGGACAGGATGGGACATTGAGGCAACAGAAAAGCATCATACCCGAGGAGTAGCAGCACAGGGATGGAAAAGGAGGATACTGCTGCACTACAGAGGTATTTTTTTCAGCCAGCAACTTTTCATATTTAGTCTCCTTCTCCCAAAAGTCTGTTATATCTGGCTACATGTAGCTTCTATTCTAGGGCTGGCTGAAACAGCTGTGATTGCAAAATATGTCTCATTGCTCTCAGTCTTTTATGTTAAAGCTAACACGAGTATGTAGCAGAACATCTAGGCTCGGTCTAAACTTAAGTTCAAGTTTTAGCTTTTATGATCAGTCCTTACTCATTTTTACTATCTTATTAAAGTCGTTTAAAGAGACAGATTTAAGAAAAGGAAAAACCTATCAAGAAGCAGTGTTAAAGACAAAATGTGCAATAGAGAAATTTTATTAATTCTTACTTTACACAAGAGACATAGGCAGGTGTACTTTGTTACTAAACTCACCATAAGGTAGATAAGGAGTAGAAAGCCTTTGGCATTTTTGGGAACTGGAAAAAACTAAACTAGCGATAGCACTTTCATGCCTCAACAACTATTTCCATGCTTGAACTTCTATTGATAGTAAAATATTGAGGAGAAAAAAAACCCAAAGAGCTGTGTAGTCTTAATCCTCCCTATTCTATCAGCTACAATTCCATAAGGGTAAACCAGTTCCTGTGGCCTAAAATAATCTTGAACCTTATTTCATATAAAGACTGCACAGCCAGACTGCTCTATGCATTTCAGTAAATTCTAATTTCCTTACAGCTCATCCTATGTACTCGATTCTCAGGAACGAATTTCTAGTCTAAGTAGACTGTGACTTGCATCACGACAATGAAATATTCATTCAGTGTACTTTAGTTCAATACCTGCTAATTTCAGAGTAAGGCTCTTGCTTTAAATTCATGATTACATTTTCTTGTAACACATAAGTTCAAGTACAGCTAGCTCAGGATTACACTAAAGTAGGAAACTAGTGAATTTGCCTTTATCTTAAAACCCCATAAGGAGGCTTCAACATCAAAAGAAATGCCTAAGTTGATTTGATGCTTGTCATCCACATTTCTCCACAGGATCAAACTAATTTTAAGTGGGTTAAATAATACTGACCTCTAATACTCCTTAATCTTTTTGATTTTCCTCCTACACATTAAGGAGTTTACATATAAAGTAACATAAAATACGCCTGTATGTAAGTCCATTTATATTCTTAATTTTTAACAGCCAAGGGGGAAAAGAAATGCCATACAATAAGCCACTGGTGATAGGGGTTTTTTACTGTGGCTGTTTTCAACACACAAATAATGGTGTTAAAATTAATTTACATCTGGAATTCTCATTTTAAAATGCTTATGAATTTACAGCTATAAAATCCACTTAAACTTGTTTAATATTCAGGTTGTAAGCAATTGCTGCTTTATTGTTCCCTTACCCAGCATAAATGTATCAATTTAGATGATGCTATATTGACATAATATGAAATAATGCAATGATGACCATGGTGCAACACACTTATCAATATTAAGTAACCAGTCAATCACATCAGGAGGTGTTCTTTCTATATACACTACCTATTTTGTGTACTTAACATATTTTGTAATATGTTAACTATACGAAGATGTGCCAAGGTACTATTTACATATCAACTTGATTAACCTTTAATAGCCACACTATTCAATGTTTAGTTTATTTATAACAGCATTTCTGGGCTAGTTGGCAAGGGAAGACTTTAAAGATTTCAGCGTGTGAAATACGAGCCCCAGTTTTAAACATCTGGAAGTTGGTCCACTAACAACAGTGCTTGAAGAGGGATAAACAGTGTCCCTTGCACTCCCCATCATTACAGCAGCAATCTACTCAACTCAGGTCTGCAACACCAACAGCCTCTTAATTTCCAACATTCCTGAATGGACAACCACAAATGTACCCTAAAAGTTGCCATACTGTCTTTGATCAAATGGGTTTCTACCATTACATGAACCACCAAAGGTCATGCCACAGTTTCAGCAGCCAGCTTCTATTTGTTCCTTCTCCTAATTGCAACAGTTCTGCCCTGGGCTAAAGCCACTGCTGGGAAAAAGCTAGAGGAGGTGCCAACACTCACTCACTTTCAGGACTGGCTGAACAGCCCTTCCCTGTTACATCTGGGAGGAGGCAGAAAGTTAAATCACACACCATAGATCCTCTCCATTCACTGCAACACACCCCCAAGAGTTTTACCTTCTCTAAAATCTGACTTGTAATGATACTGCACTTCCAGAAGGCCAGAGATTCACAAAAGTAAGTGCTGTTGGATACAGCTTAGGTAACACTCATGATTTTTTTTTTCACAGATTCTGTGTATATCAAAGGGAGAAAAAATTTTTGTTTCTCCACAGAATGACTTACCCTATAACAACAAGAAAAAATCTTTAGAGAAGCAATTCAAAGTTTAGAAGCTCAATTCTTGGTGCACAAATTAACTTGCCGACACATTATCAGTAAGTCAAATGGAGAATGTCCTGCTGCAAGTTCACCAACAAATTCAGCTATACCACTCTTTCACCTTTCCTTGGAAGTTACCATGACTTCAGAAGAGTAACTTGTTAACAAATAAGGTTAACAATATGACCGCAGTTTCATTTCTGGGGCCAAGTTGTGCAGTTCATTCATTTCTTTGTCATGTTCTACTATCCATACTACCAAAAAGGTAAGGAAATATTAGGAAGTTTGAAGAAAGACTAAAGGAAGACAAGTGTTATGATGTGAGGCTTAGAAGACCTCAATTTATTCAGCTCTCAGAATACAGACTCAGAAGTGTCTTGATCACTGTGTGTAGGAACTCACAGAAGGAAAATATAATTGGTGCTGGGAATCTTTTTAACCTTGCTGTCTGTGGTGTAATAAGAATCAATGACTGGACAGTGAAGTTAGATAAACCCAATTTCAAATTAATGCATAATTTCTTAACTGTGAGGGGAATTGAACAGAGAAACAGCTAACTATGAAAAGTCAACATGACTTCGAATGTTTTGAGATAAAATTAAATGTCTTCTAAGAAATGCCTTCATTTAGCTCTGGAAGAATTTTTACATTTAAAAACCATAAATCAGGTAACATGTAATTGTTGGACTTTAGGGCTGTACAACTGCTTTCTTAACCCAGGAACCAGCGAGTCAAAGAGTACATCCTTCACATTGCTGTGAAAAACAATTTTTCTTAAACTGTCCTCATCGTATGATGATCATTTTCAATTGTTTAAAGTCCTGGATCTCTAATAACTTCCTAGTGAAAGAGCAAACTGCATTGATAGGTTGCTGAACAGCATATGTGACCTAGAAAAATTTTCCTCATCATCCCATTTGAAGTCTTTAGAAATAACCCACAGTGAAAGCCACTGCCACAACACTCACTGATCAATACTAAACAACCATTATTATCAAACTTCAACTGGTCATGTGTAGCACTATAGGCTGACAATATTCTGGGTTGTTTTTTTTTTTCTCTTAATTTTTCTTAGTCATGTAACCCTGCAGTTGTAGGAGACGTTATGGTAAAGGGTGCGAACAGCATCTGTGAGAGAGTACAAAAGAGCCTTTTCTCAGATACTTGAATATCAGTGCTGCTTGTACCACAGAGTCAGTTTTGGGGTCAAAGGGGAATGTTTCCCATGTTACAAGAAATTTGGATGTCTCTCCCTTCCTTCACAACCGGGCGAATGGTCAGTCTCCTGGTATTGCTGGCACCGACCTCACTTCCCTTTGCAGGGACCTCAGGCACTGATAACACGAAGACACCTCCTGCTCAGTCGGTGACATGCAGGAAATGTGAGGAAAAGCACACACTGTGGCCCTTCCACCATTGTGTGACCTGACGCACACAGGGAGTCCGAAGCTGGGGCATTGCCTTCTAGAAAGGTTTTTTTTGTGTTTAGGTACCCTTCTTGTGAAAAAAAAGCAACATTGTGCTCTTTCTTAGTCTTTGTAACCCTACAAGTTACTTCAGAAAGTCATGGACTGAGCCAGCAAGATGGATCTAGTATACATCACAACCTGTCACAGAGATGCCACCATACATGGTTTATGAAGGTGCTCAGCCATAGTGTAGAGATGAAGAGAGAAAGCAAAGGCTAAGCTGTAAAGAAATCCGAAGCTATTGAGAACTCCTGCACCTGAAAATCTCAGTATCATAACTGTATCTGTTTTGGCAAATGCTACAGCTATCACCATCATAATTGCATTTCCAAAGTAGTTAGACAAAAATGGTTAGGTCTGCCAGCTGATGTAGTTTTTATATAATCATACTTATTATTAGTTAAATTAAGAAATACCATAACTGAAATCTGGGCTTCACGGAAATAAAAGTTCAAATCCCAGAGCCAGTTGATGCTTCTGACCTAAAAGAACCTAATCGCACTGAGTTTCCATTCTGCTTATTGTCTTTTGAAAAGGAAATTACAGCTTGAGGTCTCTCTACAGAGGAATTAAATACCCAAAGCAGCTTTCCTAAAAGCAAACGCTTACGCCCGTGTTCTCATTAAACTACTACTAAATTAATTAAACTTCCATTGGGCTGAACTATTTTCTAGTCTGAATTTGAAAAGAGTTTACAATGAGCCCTAAAATGCTGCATGTTGCTTCTAATCATTGATAAATATCAATTGTGCTCCTCTGACATTTCAGTGATGGATGAGTAATGGCTATATTAGTTTTCAAGGTTGTAATGGAAAACTAATACAGATATAAGCTTGTGGTAAAATCAGCAGGACAGATTTCAAGAAGCAAATCATTCCATTTAATATTACATTTTCTAATATAAGGAGAAATTTATCATCATTTTGGTACAACCGTGAAGAATCTGTTCTGGTCCTTCATGTAACTCCTCTCCATTAAATAGCTCATGTCCTTTGTGCCCTTCATGAGCAATCACGTTTTGCACAAAGCTATGACAGGCTCAGAGACTTTCTCCACAAGTGGCCCAAGTGGCTTGGTGACTTTGTGAGCAACCTGTAAAACTGTAAACCCTTAAGGTAATCCATCTATCTCATACTTCAATGCTCAGATACTTCAATGAAGTTGCATTGTTCATATCTTACATTCACAGGAGAGAAGTAAAATATGAACAAGCTTTCTGGGCTAGATTAAGTGGCATTAAATTCACTTTGTGAAATTTTTGCTTCCTTAATATGACCTGAATAAGACACACTGAGTTCAGGACACTCCATCTATGGTGTCCTGGTTTGCTCAGTGGTAGATCTATATATAATGGAAAATGAAAATAGTTTATAACCAACTCTGTGCCATATCCTGATTTCCTTCCTACCTGAAGAATTACTTCACAACAGCTTCTAAAGAATCGGCACAGGCCTTCTCACCCTGAAGCTGCTAACTATAACTTCCACTAAAACATATCAGTGAAGGGCAATGACCCGTCTTGGCCCCTACCATCATTGCTGTTCTGCAAAAGCACCGTCAAGAACAAATAGAGAGGGAACAGAACTTACAATGTGAACAAACAACACTGCATAATTGTTTTCTTCAGACTCTGCATTAGGCCCATTGCAATGCACTGATTTATTTGACTTGAAATGCCACCTTATTCTACCAAACTGAGTACTGTTACCAGAGAGTTTATTCAAAATAATGAAAGTACATGTGTTCAGAGGATAAAATGATTCACTTTGCATTCTTCTGAAGGAAATTTTCCACATAACAGACAGAAACTTTCAAAATAACTGGAATACAATATCTAAAGGAGAGATCTGCTGATGTTATTACTTACTTTGCAAAAGAACACTATCATCATGATGTATCCCATCTGTGTCAGGTAACATACTCCAGCTTCTGGTGACTGTAAAAGGAAACAGTTTTATTCAACAATGCTGGTTTAAAAAATTCCATAGGCACAAATTCTACATTCATTTGGCACCCAACCAAACATGGAATATGTTGTTTATTGCAGGAAACACAGATCTTCACTACTGCCGATCAAAAATTATGTAACACCTGTCGTATCACTATTTTGCCTCAAACCACACTGAGAGGTCTCCTCATAACAAAGCAACAAGCCTTCAATGCTTAACAGGAACATAAGTTGTAGGAAGGCTGTCATGTCTGTTTACTATTTCAACATGACACTTAGTTACAGACACTTTTTTGAAACAGGCCACATGTCAGATTCTCTGTCCTTAAACTTTTTTCCTACTCTGTCAGATGTTTGAGTAGTTTCAGAAAAACAGATTACGCTTCTGCCTGTTCTTGCAGGGGGCATTGTTGGCTGGACTTTGATAAAAAAGGAGTAGATACAGACAGTATTTTACCTTCTTCCCTCATTCCTGAAGCTCAGCAGTGTAGAAGCCTACGCACAAACCCGTAACAGCTTTGCCTTGGTTATTAACCACCACAAGGTGCAGGATAAGAGCAGAAATATTAGCAATATGATCAAAAATAACAGAAAAAAGTACCCAAATAGGTCCTTGTGGTCAAAGCAGAGACCTGAAACAGAGCTATTCAACCTGCTTCACAATGAGGCAAACTCATTGATGTGAATAACCGCATTAAGAAGGCTTCTAGTACCTGAGCTAGGTCAAATATCATGGAGCACTGTACTGCACAACAACACAGGCTCTCCTGTTCATAACTTGCAGACAAGTGTGTTCGTTGTTACAGTCTGAATTCTCAGGGCTGCACAGCACTGCCTTTCACAGCTCTTTCTGACTTCACAGCAAACATGTGGCTAAAGACATAACAACTGTTTGAAACTGCAGCAGTTAGCCAAACAAACAAGAAAAGAATCAGGAGTTTTAGGTCTCACTGTGACAAGCTATAAACATGAAGTTTCTTTCAAAAGCACCACCAATCAGTGCCATTCAGCGTAAAGGATTTCCTACCGAGTAATTTGCCAGGTTTTTTTTCATGGCATGTTGATGCCAGCTGCCAATCGTTACTGGACATATGCCTCCCTGCATCGTCAGCAAGCACGTAAGTCAAAAAAAAAAAAAAAAAAAAGAAAGTGAACAAGTGAACCATTTGTTTATATAAAAATAAATGGCATATTTACATTTATTTTTCTGGAGAAGGGAAAGCACATGCCATGTTTTTGTATCATCTAAAAACCAACAACAACACCTTAAAGGGGTACATAAACATATTCTGAATCACAGGTTTCGAGTTTGAGATACGCAATTACACGGGAAAGAAGGGAAACATCATAGAACATCAAGCATTTCTTTAAAATTCTATTGCTATGTTTCTTTTTCCCCTCATCTCTGGAGTAAAAGAAAAAGAAATAGTTATCATTAAATTTTCCCTCTTGCAAATTTCCAGTAGTCATTTTTATATGGTATAACTATGGTCATTATTGTTACCCATCCATCTTATAATTTCAACTAAATCGAGCAATGAAAATTTTATAGTGCATCCCTAATTGTGCACCAGACTGGAACTGTTCATACAAATTCCAAGCAATTATAAGGCTTTCTGGGAAACATTGGCAGCAAACACAGGATTAAATGCCTGTAACAGCAAGCCAGATGGGAAACACAGATAAAGAAAATCTCATGGAACTTGGTTCTTTTTCCAAAACTCTGGTATTATTTAAATTAACCTGGGACACAAACACACTCACGGCAGATTCAAAACAAGGTCTAATAACTAGATCGCAGGTATTCCAAACATTCCCTAAACACACACCCACCCCTCGAATCAGTGTCATATGCTCTTTAAAACATAGATATAACAAGACAGCCACACGTACTATCTGTAAATGTAAAATATCATAATTCCATGTCTTAACATCGTAAGACCAAAAATACGATATTGTGTTTTGAAATGGATGGTACCTTCTGTCTTCAGCATTACTAATGAAATGATAATAGGAAGGATATTAATCCTTTGAATGTAACAGAAAAAGACCTTGCAGCTCTTTTTGACTTCCTAGCACACAGTATTGCTTCATCCTCAAACCACTGCACTCTGCAGACTGCCAGACAAGGAAAGCTGTCTGGGTGGTGCTGGTGGGTGCCACAACTTGAACCTGGGCTCAGGGAGGGGACTACCCAGCACAGGGGCTTCCATCGTCTCATCTCCCTAGCCTACAATGTTGCTGAGAAGAAAGGCTAGGGGTGGGTTGTCTGGGAAAGACTAATTATAAAGGCCTGAATCTAGCAAAACAGTCAATGTCCTAGCCTGTCACTTTTCACCATGATTGTTTTTTGGTAATAAATTTTCAAAAGTATTTGAAAGCAAATACATGTTAGTGTGTGGTTAAGAGCAGATACCTCCCAGCATGTTAAATTATCAGCCATCATTAACTTCCTGAACTAATTACGTGATACTCCTTATCATACAGTTCTGGAATTAAACTAATCCCAAACAATAACAATATATAAATCTAAAATCAGAAGTGTATTTGGTGCCCTTCCACACTCCCAGGCCTTCCTGGGAGCACAGAACGGCCACTAGGAGAGGGCAATTCCAGGTTGAACTCAGAAATAGCAATATGAATGTTGTTTCAGCTAATACTGCTTTTGGTATTAGAGGTCCTTTGCCCCTTGCTTTTATGCTGACACAGGACTGTAACAAAAGACTGAGAACAGCATGGTCTTGGTAGCATCTCTCAGCAGCTCCCTTTTCAATTACACTAATCACCGACCAAAGAGATCCTCAAGAATATGTTTTTAAAACAATTACCTATAGAGAATACCAGTAAGTTACCCACTATAAAATTGTTCAAATATCACTAAGTCTTTGTGAGCATAGCTTTTCCTCAACTTTCCCATAGACATTATGTGGGAGAACCTTGATTGCTTTATTTGTTGAGAGAAATAAAAAGTTGATGTTTCTTCCACTGAGCTTCTTCATATTGAGCCTGGAGGAAGCAGAGAGTGGCTATCATTTAAAAAAAAACATTATAGTCACAGAATCACAGAATGACTAAGGTTGGAAGGGATTTTTTGAGATTATATTCCAACCCTTCTGTTGAAGCAGTGTCACTTAGAGCAGGATCATGTCCAGTCAGATTTTTAATGTCTCCATGGAAAGAGACTCCACATCATCTCTGGCAACTTGTGCTGACTTTTGGTCTTCCTCACAGTAAAAAAAGAGTTTTCTTGTGTTCAGATGGAATTTTGCCTGTTTCAATTTCAGCCTGGTGCCTCTTGTTTTGTCTATGGACACTACTGAGAAAAGTCTCGCTCACGCTTCTTCATTTCCTACCATCAGTTAAGCACATTGAGAAGATCCTCCTGAGCCTTCTCTTCTCCAGTCCAAGCTCTCTCAACCTATTTCCATATTAGAGATGCTGCAGTCCCTTATTCAACTTTGTTGAGTCCAGTCATGCACTGGACTCACTCCAGTAAATCCATATTTTGTAATGGGGGGCCCACAACTGGATCCAACACTCCAGATGTGGCCTAACCAGTACTGAGTAGAGGGAAGGATCATCTTCTTCGACCTTCACCTGCTCTGCCTAATGCAGCCCAGGAGACTGTTGGCCCTCTTTGCTGAGATAGTGCATTTCCAGCTCATGGTCAGTTTGTTGTTCACTAGGACCCCCAGGTCTTTCTCTGCGGAGCTGCTCTGCAGCGAGTCACCCCTTAGTGTGTACAGGTGCCTGGGGCTGTTCCTCCTCACGGATAGGACTTCATATTTTCCTGTGTTGAACTCATGATATTCCTCTTTGCCCAATTCTCCAGCCCATCAAGGTTCCTCTGGATAGCAGCACAACCCTCTGACATATCAGCCACTCCTCCCAGTTTTGTATTGTCTGCAAACTTGCTGAGGGTGCACTCTGTCTCAGTCCAGAGTTCATTAATGAAGATGTTAAACAGTAATGGCTTCACTCTCATCCTCTGAGGTAAACCACTAATGACTGGCCTCCAACTGGACTTTGTACCTCTGATCACAATCCTTTCAGACCAGCCACTGAGACAATTTTCAGCCTACCTGCCTGGCCATTTATCTAACTTGTACATTGTTGGATTGTCTACAAGGGTGTTACGGAAGACAGTGTCAAAAGCCTTTAACCAAAGTCAAGGGAAACATCAACTTTTCTTTCCTCATCCACCAAGCTAGTCAACTCATTATAGAAGGTTATCAGATTTGTTAAGCATGATTTCCCCTTCAAATATATGCTGACTACTTCTGATCACTTTTTAGTCCTTCGTGTGTCCGGAAATGTTTTCCAAGAGTATATTCTCTATCACCTTCCCAGGTACTGACGTGATGCCAAGTGGCCTGTAGTTGCCCAGATCTTCCTTTTTTAAGACAGGAGTGACATTTATTCTCTTCCAAGTTTTAGAAACCTCTCTCAATTGCCATAACCTTTCAAAGATAACCGAGAATGTCTTTGCAATGGTATCAGCCAGCTCCCTCAGTATTCATGGGTGCAGCCCATTAGGCCCCACAGATTTATGTATGTCCAGCTTTTTCAAGTGCTCTCTGGGCTGGTCCTCCTCCACTGATAAGGTCTTCCTTGCTCCAGATCTTCCCTTTGGTCTCAGGGGCCTGGGCTTCCTGAAGGCCTGTCAGCAGTGAGACAAAAAAAGGCATTGAGTACCTTGGCTTTTTCTATGTCATTCTTCTTCGGGTTCCTTACCCCATTCAGCAGAGGGCTTTTGTTTTTCCTAGTCTTATTCAGGAAGCTTGCCTTGAAAGCTACAGGCACATCAACAGCAACTGCAAAGAATTAGAATTTTGGTTAAGCTCTGAGTTCTGCACACACAATTAAGCAGTTAAAGTCATCCAAAAGTTAAAGACAAGATTACACGAAGCTTGGTACAATGAGCTACAATGCTAATTGAAGGCTGCGTTAGAAATTCAAATAGTGACTATTCAGAAACTTTTGAAAGAAATATACAGATACGCATCTTTAGCAAGTAACTTCAAGTCATAATCTAGAAAAATAACTGGCCATTTATATAATATCAGTATTGCTGTTGTATTCTTCAGTGTTCTTAAAAAGAAAATTAAATCCTGTCTCAATTAGCACCAAACTCTTATGGAATTCAATGAGGTTGCAGCTACTAGTTGAGATATGTGAAAATCTCACTACAATACACACTTTATTTGGAGAAAATTCACCTATTTTCATAAAACTCGTCAAACAACTTCTCTTTTTCCATTGAAGACTTGTGATTTTCCAGCTTTGAATTTCACATGCACTTTTTTTCCTCATAACAGGCCATGTTTATGCTCCAGGGTGAGATCATTTCCTCAGTTCAATAATAACTTTACAAATCCAATGATGTGATCCAAAAGAACTGAAGTGACATCAGTTTTCTGCTTAAAAAATGCCCCTTTCATATTATCCCAACCTAGCAAACTATTTCTTTTATCTTGACAGTATCATAAATTTTTTCAATTCTGAGAAATACTGAAGTTTTTTCAATACAAGAAACCTAAGAACACTTGCAGAGTCTACTCTAACTGGTATATTCCAGTTCTTCATGGTCCCAGTTAACAAACGTCTCACCTTGACAGAATATTGCTGCAGCTTTCCTGAATCATCATCAGGATGTGGGAAAGCATTCTTCAGGCAGAGGACTTGTTTCATTATCACGTGTAACTTACTCATTGTAACAAGGCAAATGAATAAGGCCTCCAGCACAAACGCAGATAGAAATGGTTAGATGTCCTCCTGTTCAGGATTATACATTTGCATTACATTTTCACACACTGAAATTCCAAACTAATTTTTTTCCAGAACTTTTTTTTCTTATTAATTGTCTGAATAAATATTTTAAAGTTTATTTTTATAGCACTTTACCATGTTTGTACAGTCAGGCACCTCACTAGTAAAGCATCTGCTATACAGTCACCTTTATCAAATCCAATGTCAAATCTCATTAATGGTGTTGAATTACTTCTATTTTCAAGCACACCCTATCACAAATCATTGTATTCCATGAAAATCTTCAATGACAATGAAAAAGTTGTTGAAGTTTCTCTTAGTTATTAAACAGACTCTTTTAAGATCATACTTGTCCTCTCTAATCTTCCATGGGAAAATATGAAAGAGAACTAAACCATGATTTCTTACAATCTCTACATCCACCAAATTTCACAGTACTCAATCATTTGGCCTAAAAATTCCTTGAAACAAAAATGATGAATTTTATGTATCCTCAGTCACTTGGTTTACAACATCCTTGAGGACACGCAGGCTTAAAGTTCGTCAGTATTCAACATTGTTTGTAGCTCTATGACCTCTCCTTTGGAAAGACATTGGAAAGAAGCATGTTTCATATGAAGTTTCCTGCATTAAGTGATCCAAAGATGATAAAAGCATAAGCAGTAGCTGAAGTCCTACCCCTGGAATCGCGCTGCTGCCAACATTGCATAACCCTTAATTATAAATTCAAGAGATTTTTCTCCCTGAATTAGATTAGTGCCTATTCAAGTATATTAATCATCAGTGTGGTGTTCCATCCAATCTCAAAATGTCACAGAGCTTCAAGGTTAAGCTTCTCCTCCAAACAGGTTTCCTTTTCTGCAGATCCTGGAGAACATTTTCAGTTGCTGAAGTGTTTTTCTGTTGGCAAGCCTATCCTGAACATCTTTTTCAACTATTACTGCTTCTGCTGGCTTTGAAATGTAAGATGTTCCATATAACAGCCTGCAGCTATGCCAGAGACTGCTTCTCACTCTCTGATTTGCCATATGATTAGTACTCATTAGCAATGCTTAACTGTTCCAAAGGTGATGCTGTTCCCAGCTTCATCTTTGAGATTTACTGCCATCCAGAATCTGTCTCAGCTACATCCTGCACACATTTAAGAGTTGATATAAAAACGCCCCACTAATGTGAACATTAACTTTGAGTTCCAATGCTCCTAATGTTCAGAAAACTGGGACAGGGTGTTTTCCTTATCTGCACCCCGTAAATTTGTAGAACCACAGAATTCAGGGGGGGAGGGGGGTGGGTGTCAACCCCCTAAGATTCTTGTTTGTAAACTAAATAAAGCAAAGTAGAAACAGATGCTGGAGTGATAAGCTCTGGATCTATACCCTCAGTAAATTAAAAGGGCAGGACTAATATGGAAAATTTAAAATGATGCAGAAACATTACAAATCTCTCTAAAAGGATTAAAACACTAATAAAAAAGTTCTTAACATTTTAGTGTTTTTATTGTGTCATGACCATGTTACTGATACAGTACTTTTCTAACGGACACAGGGCAAAAGGCCACTTCATTTTAAGCTGCAAAATTACTTTCAAACAAGCTACAGATAAAGCTACTGACTTACAAAAGCTTTTATTGGACTTACGATGGATTTTACAGAAGTAGAACTCTATATGACCCATGTGATTTGTTTTCATTTACGAAGGGGGAGAGGCTTTGAATTTAAAAATGGAAGGTTTTCTTCTTGTGCCAAATGTAAACAATTTAACATCCATTTCCCATCCAGAGATTTTAACAGTTCAAAAGACTTTATATGAATCTTATCTGTATTATATTTCCTGAGGCAGTGCCTCACGCTTCAAATTGAAAGCCAAAAATGTGTTGGCTCTGAACAGAGACAGGAAACAAATAACAAAGAAAACTGGGAAATAAACATAATGAGCAGCTATGAAGTGTTGAAAACTATACTTAGTGTTTGAGTTCTTGTTAGTTCTTGAGATACAAATGCTGCCATATTGATTTATGTCTGGGAAGCCTTGTTTAGAAAAAAAGCATAAACAAAAGCCTTTGAGTATTTCATCAACAAGAAAACATAGTTTATATTATCTTCAAAGCTCACATCTATTCCTGACTTGACTGATTCCATACTCCTTACTGGGGAACACTTTGTTGTTTCCAGGAGAGGTGCACATTGCACACAGTAATTACCGTTCCCAGGGGAAGTGCATGAATCTACTACTCACAGTCAACCAAACGATTCAACACCAACGCTCAGCTCAGTTGAAGAAACCTGTCCTGGGTGTCATCATG
Source organism: Cariama cristata (assembly GCF_000690535.1). NCBI lineage: Eukaryota > Metazoa > Chordata > Aves > Cariamiformes > Cariamidae > Cariama > Cariama cristata. The sequence continues at coordinate 38,782 of NW_009603517.1, forward strand.
GCTAGAAACAGAACTGATGTGCTCTTCTACAGCATATCACACAGATGTTGGAAAAAAGATAAAATTCATTGCCCCTAAAGACATTTCTTTGGATTCTTCTTTGAAAGCCATGCAATCCCAGGTACCTAAGAAAGGCAATTTATTTAAAAAAAAAAAAAAAAAAAAAAAAAAAAAAAAAACAAAAAAAAAAAAAAAAAAAAAAGGGAGACATAACAGACAATAAACATCTGCTTTATAAAAAAGAGTCTAACAATTACTCCATACATTGCAACTGAGTTTTGTATCATTTCAATAACCTAATAACATCTATCATGACCCTGATATAAAACACGAAAGACAGCATAGTATGCTAATGCTTCAAGGAAAATCCATATCTGGCTTCTTTTTAATGAGCGAGATAACCAACCATAAAGAATGATTTGACATAAAAAAGGGCAAGCCCTGGCCTGACAAGCGAACACTGTAAAATCCTAAACAGGTGGGCAGATACAAAATGTTCGCCTTGTTTGTAGCTGGTATGTTCTATGGTACAGTGAAAGTCAATTCGTTCCAATGCTTTCTTTGTATTCTGTGTTACTGGGAGGTGTCTTTTCTTTCTGTCTAGTTATTTTAAGATGTATAATCCAGAATTCTTATGTATCCTCTTTCAAAATTCCAGACGTAGGCATTTTCCCATCTTCTCATTCTTAATATGCAAGTTAAGTGAACTGGACCAGATACATATTAAAGTACTGCTGTTATTTCCTTTGTCACACAACAGATTCCAAACTTCCAAACAGTCTTTTCCAAGTATACAGTGAAGGAGTAACAAACGAGCACTATGAAGTACCACGTTCTCTCAGTCTGAAGGGTCACTATACAAGCACTGTCCTGACCTCACCCACTATTAGTATAGCTCTGGTTAACACCGGCTATGGACTCACAAAAATTTCTTTCAGTACTCATGAACACTACAACTTCCTGCAACATAGAGGAAACAGATTTTTCTGTCCTCATGACATCCACGCAAACTTAGTTCCTTGTAAATACAGAAGGCTTATCTCCATAGCAGTTTACAGCCTTTGGCTCTAATTCAGTAACATCATCACATGATGAATGTTGGACCAAATTGTTAATTTCCAAATTCCTAAAAGCTTTCTCTTTGTAATGTACTTCAGCCTTCAGCAAGAAAGGAAAATATAACAGCCCAAATGCTTACTGGCATAGCCCAAATTGCTACCATGTAAAGGTCTTGTCATAATGGTTACATTTAATCCTTTGCTGAACAGGTCTCAAGCAGCTTTCATACGTAAATTATATTTAAATCCTACAATTCTAGTTATATGAATGGTTATCTCATGACATAATAGGAAAGGATATGATTGACAAGAACAGGGAGACAAGTGCAGGTAAGTATCCTCTGCTAAGTTTCCTCTCATTTTTTTCAGCTGTGTTTCTCCTCAAATAGCCTGAATTAGAGTCTGAGTGGCTTGTATGCTTAAATATTTGTACAAGTTATATCACTGTACTCATACTGGGAAACTTGAAATGGTGCATCACCAGCATCACCATCATAGTGCTACCTCCAGCAGGGACAGTGTTTTACACTACAACAGGAGTTCTACAAAGGCACAACTACACAGGTGTCACTCACTTTCATGCCTATAGAATTGCTTCTACTTTAGAAATTTTTCACTGATAAATATACATATATATTTATCCATTTCAGGTTGAACCAAAACAGTCGTACTCAGCTTTAGGCATATGTGAATATAGCAGTTGTTGAAGAGACATTTAATTACATTAGGGGATGTATAAGTTTAGAAATACGCATTAAAAATATATTCAGAATGTCAGAAGTAACCAATAGTATCTGCTGGAAAACAAGAAACACCTCAGACAATACAGAATTGTTCAACTCACCAAAAATTTCTATACTGTAATATTTCATAAAGTTTCTATATTTTATACTGTGCATGGAGACCACTGTCCAGGTAAATATCAGGCCTATTCAATATTTAAATTCTGTAGCATATTTTCAACAGAAACCTATATTGAATAAGCTCTGAAATTTCAGTTTGGTCTCAAGTTTTTGAACATTTTGCTAGATTACATCTGTTAAATTTCGCAGTCATCACTTATATCTTCAGGTTCTGCTGGAGAATTGTGAATTACAATTCACAACTGACATATTTGAAGAATAGTGCAGACCTTAGCTCTCTAAGGGAAAAAAGCTGTGTTTATGCAATGCAACACTGAAGATCTGCACGTTTCTTACCTTGTGTCCTAGGAGTCTCAGGCCCGGATGAACTTTTTCCAAACAGGACCAACTGCTGCTTCAATTTATGAGAACTTGAACTCAGTTTAAAGATACAATAAACAGCAAATAACTGTTTTGTGTTCTTGCAGGGGCCTTTTACTGTGGAACATGCCATTGTTTGTCTGTAATTACATTACGTACTGATGGTTGTTTGGTTTAGTCTAAGAAAACTTTTTCCTTTGTACTGCATACATTTAATTCAGAAAGTCATGTCGTTTTCAGTTGTCCTGTACTAGAAATTTTTACACTCTGTGGGGCAAAGTCACACCCTCAGTCTCCTTTTTAATTTCAGAGATAATCAGAAGTTTTCAACTCAGTAAATGGAAACTCCAAGGTAAGAAAGAGTTGCTGTGTTTTTGAACAGACCAGCATGTTCATAGAAAGAAAACTCTGAGTGACCTAACCTCTGTCACTGAAATTTAGGCAATTACGTACTCTCCTGATGTGTCTAGCAAACAGATTTAGCCAGATAAACTGTTGTAGTTACAAAGCAAACACTCACATGCAGTGATTCCAAAGAATTACTTGACTAGAGACCAGCAAATAACTTCTCATTTGGACCCTATAATTTGAAATGTGAATCTTAAACTGTCAGTGGTCAGCTCCTTGGTTTCTAACAGAATTACGAGCCCTGCCATTTTAAAAATGCTGAAATTAACAATGAAGTATATCGGATTGTCACAAATAAAGTGCTTAGTTTAAAAACATGTTATTAACTGACAACTAGTAACATGCTCACAACCCATATAAACTAGTAAAGTTTCAGACAAACACTACACTTCTCAACAGAGCTTCTTCTCCTCCTCTGGGTCCAACTTCATCAAATGAACAATTCTGAGTCACTGTGATCTTTTTCACTGACAACCTATGTACACTGATTATAGAATCTCAACATGTGATCCTTACAACTATTCCACAATTCTGAATTCTTTACAAGATCTATTACAAATATAAGTTGGAATCATCTTAGAAACAAAACTCAGATTATTTCTCTCTGAACTTCTCCATTCCCATTCTCTTATTGGCAAGATGCCCACTTCAATCATCTTTACAACAAGTAAGATTAAACTAATTACATTCACCTCATTAGTAATGTAGCTACTTCCTTTTGGAGTGTCCCAAAATTATGGGGGCAGACATACATCTTAGCTCTGTGCTGCACACCTATCAGTCCATATGATATAAATGAAAATACATAAATTCTGCTTAAATATGACACCTCAAATTTATCACTGGAGAATACACACTTAGCACATCAGTCTACTTGCATACTTTATTTGGATATAAGAGCAAATACACTGAAAAAGAATGACCATATTTCTTCAGTCAGTTCTTTAAGAAATGGGTTCTTCCCGGATTGTTTACTTTTTCGTGCTTCAAGTTAATCCACGCAGCTGTAGTAAAGAAAGTAGAAGATCTTCTATGAAGACACTGAATACTTTTTCTTTCATTAAGCTTCTCAGACAGATCTATCTAACTTTTCTAAGGCTAGACGAGAAGAGGTCTTTCTGTGGTTAAAAGCTCAACATTGCTGACTTCCCTCTTTTGTTCTTCATAGACTAGAACATGCAAGAGGATCCTGTTACCTGTTATTTTAATGTTCTGGGGACTGTCTTCTAGGACAGTATGGTAGTTCTCACGGGACACAGTAACTTGAATACTCTCTTGGATTTTTATTTAGATATCATTTCTGTGATTATGACACCTGTAACTTTTTGTTCTACTGAGCTTTGCCCAGCACAGTATTGACACAAAATCTTTCTCATGCTTTTCTTACAATGCAAGAGTTGTTGCAGGCAGACCTTATCACTTCGTATTCTGAAGACAACATGCATGAGCATTAAGAGTCAATTCCCTAGCTCCAAACAAGGGGTCACACAGGCCCACAGCAACCAAAATAGACAGAGAAGAGTGAGAACAAGGCAAGCATATGCAGTATTTCTCCCCTAGTCTCCAACTATTTCCAGGTTGGAGGGCTTCCTGAACTTGATGTGAGCCATGCATTTTGTAATCCCCAAGGGATCTCTTGTTCAAGTCCTTGCCCACTCTCCCTTTGAACATATGTAAACTCCTTTATTTGTATCTGTTAGCTTATATTCCAAAAAGATTAAATTTTAATTCCAGTACGGAAGTAGGAAAAAGTTAGCAACACTAAGAGAAGCTTGATATAGGTCTTTAACCTATTTTTACACAGTAATCTGCTATAGTTAAAAACACACAAACAAACAAAACCCTCAGTGAGATAAATTACCTTGTTTCACAACAGGAACTTAGAGCCAGGACTGGCCGGAATTTTTTCAAAACATCCCATCTCTTCCATCTCCTGCCATCTCTGGCCAGCTCTCCCAAAATCAGCAGTCCAACTTTCATTTACTCACAAAGAACCCATGAAGAAGCAAAATCACAGCTTGGTCTTTGTTACAGTATCCAACATACTAAAACATCTAGCATTTTCTAAACTCCTTGACAGATTTCCTCCTAATTTTTTCTTAAAGTAGTACTGTTTTAGCAACAGTTCTTCTACATCACCACTGCACAATGGAGACTTTAGCAATGAGTTCTGAAGATGACTATCAAGTCAGATTACAATCACGTTACCTCTGGGGTGTCATAACTGATACATAAAACACTCTGTAAGCCAGTCATTTGGAAAGAGATATCCCTCAGCTAAAAAACAAATATTATGTGCTTATAACTCTGCTGCTGTACAAAAGGAGCAAAAAAAACCCCACAAAAAAACCACAAACCAACCAACAGTAAAAGCTCAGAAACTTTAGGAGACTTTTCAGTATTTTCTTCGTTTCCCTCTCTCAGAGAAATAAATAAACCAGACATTCAGAAAAGGCATTACTTCTGACCCCCCATTTAATTTTCTTCCACAGCTCAGGATTGTTTAGATTTGTGCTGAATGTTACTGTCAGACACAGCTCCAATTGAATACAAAACTGTCCATTACACCTCAGCCCATTATACATTCCATTCTTCACAGGATTTTATTTCTAGAAAGTACATTATGGAGGAGAGAGCGCCTTTAGGGTACAGTACATTTCAAAACACAATTAAAATAAACTCTTCAAGTGGAAATGTGAAATGTATTTGTATTCTATTAAAGCCTTTGGCCTTATCAACCGTAGTGCACTATATAACAAGGTCATTAGTAACAAGCTACATACAATGGAGAGCATACATCAGCAGCAGAAAAACAAACATGAGTCCAAAACATCACAATAACTTCCTGTACCTGTTCTCGTTTGCTTGCTGAGCTCTCAAACATTGTGAGTCTCTGAAATACATAAAAGCATAACAGCTTGAGTCAATATTTGCCAACCAAAGTGAACGATTTTATTTAGCGCGATGACTGGACCCCTTGAGCAAACACATCTTGTAGGCAGCATAACAACTGCAGGCCAGCCTATGGAAAGACCAGAAGTGTCCAAACATGCAGAACAAGCGTTGTATCTGGGGAAAGCTCAGCAGTTGCTCCAAGTTTCTCCTCACAAATAAAAGATAAGATGATTCATTTAGTTTTCCATCAAAATCCATTATGGAATACAAACCAGAATGATTTTATACTAAACTTGTGGTTTCCTCACTCTTGCTTTGAGATGGTTTATTCTAGTATGAATTTCAGAGAATGAAACATTTCTGATTCCTGCTCATACAAAACCCTTCGAAGAGTTTGGGTATCCTTTGGACTACAGGGTCGGTCTGTTTAAACAAGCTCATGTGGGATGTGGGCTGAGGGGAACATAAAAAAATATTGATTTGATACCAATTACTACAGGAACCAAATGGCAGTGAATGGGAAACTGCATCTGAAAATCAATAGAAGGAAACATCCCTTTCGCACAAGGAAGTGCTGCCAAATGAAGTAACATCTTAATCCAGCTTTTCTTTTGTTTCAATAAGTACATTCTATAATTATGATATGGACCAGGTGATGATTTGTCCTTATTTTTGTTCTGTGCTGCCATTATATAGGATTATAAAAACATTTTTTTTTCTGTATTGAGAAAATTTTGCTTCCTTTCCATTTTTTGCGATGAATATTTGGGTCAAAAAAACTTACACCATATGAAAGTGCTGATACACAAAAATATCTCTCAGTCTGGAGAAAGATATTTTCCTCTTCCATCAACATATGTCACAGACGTGCAGCTTCCCAAATGCAGCAGAATCTAGCAAGATAAACTGTTGTGTGTGGGGAAGCAAGGTTTAAGGACCAAGCTTTTGTTTGGCTGCCACACAAAAAGCTGTGTGCTGGGACTACTAAATTAACGGCTCATTCTCACCTGCCTGCAGGAGGACAAGGTTTCCACTTCATCCAATAACATGTCCCAGAGGTCACTCTTCATGTATGCAGACCAAAGGCCAGAATAGGAACATTCACCTCCCAGCCCTTTGAAAAGCTGAATATTCGTGTTCAGGACCAAGCACAGACAGGGAATATGAAGTCATGTTTACCACAGAGCTGAATTTAAAAAAAGGGGGATCTTCCAGTATTATGTGCCTATTACATATGGCACAAGGAATCTCTCAGACTAAGCAAGAACAGAGTTAAGACCAAAATAAGGGTGCAGGTGGTTATCTTAAGGATAACGTGGTATTAGTAGACTTAAAAGTCATAAGTTTGTCAGAATTAATGCTTTTTAAGGTGCCCAATGTGTAACACAGGAAAGAAAGGATTTTATAAATTGTATGATATCATCAACATGTTTCATAAGTTAACTGGATGAAAAACTACATGGTTTCAACTGCTCAGTTAGTACGGAACTACCGCCTCAAAGTATTACGTACAAAACCCAGCTTTCAGGCTTAATGTATGTGTTCATGCCTCTGAAAAGAGGGTTGATCCTGTGCTACCATAAACAGTCATTCCCTCCATTTTCACTGAGGATAGATAACATGAATGCTGTGTTTCTTCTGATAAATAGTAGGTTGGTTCTCTTGAACATTCCAGTGGCGAGTTAAAGAAATACATAGACTATTCTTCTTTCAAAGCAGTCTGTGGTAGAAAACACAGCTTTGTGCATTATACAAAATATAAGGAGGTTTTCGGTGTTTGGTGACATAAGCACAGGCCCAGTGAAGAGATAGAGGCCCACACACTTTGTTATCAATTCAGGCATGCTATCCAGGCTACAGCTTGCCACAGCTGAAAAGTCACCCTCACTTTCTTCATCATATGCATACAAGTGTACTTGCACTGGGTTTTTTACTGCTTTGCAACAGTTTTATCCAAATAAATTAATATTTCTAAACTGAAAGAAATTACGAGTGGAGAACTATTATTTTATAATTACTGGACTGCATACAATCAGTCAAATATGAGAAACTAAGTAATAGAAAGGGATAAATAAAGATGTCTAAGCTATTTTTACAGGTTCATGCATTCAAATGAGACAAAAACACAGGCCAAGAGTGCTCATTAGTTAATTCCTAGATAGTAAATATAATATGGGCTTTTCTATAAAAGTAGTTGAAAGCTCCTCATGATATTCAGTATAACATCCTTTAGTGCTTCTTAACATATATACAGTAGAGAGGCTAGGATTAAGCAAAAGTGGTCAAAAATTTGCAAAAGTATCCTAACCCCTCACAGTAGCAGAAGGGAGAGGACTCATAAGACAGGCATGGCATAAGCCTTAAGAAAAGGCTGCATTGTTTATTTGCACATAACTCCATTTCCTCAAACAGCAACAGCCAAATCCTTCTGTTTAGCAGTTGACCATTGATTTGCCAATAGCCAGACCAACATAGACAGCAGTTAAAACACAAATAAATCATACAGATACACCAAACTTTCAATCTCTTAAAGCCTTTAATTTTTGAAGTTTTTCAAAGCAACACTTAAATATAGATCGTATGGTAAAAAAAAAAAAAATATTTTTTTTCCTTAAGCACAAGTATCTAAAACACAAAAGTAGAATCATTCTCCTCAAAAATTGTGACATGGCTATGTGTTAATCTGACCTACTGTAATCTGAGAAGCTGATGGTATTTTAAAACTGCTGTCCATATTGCAATAATAAATCTGAAAATCACAGTACTGAAGACTCCCTGTTTGCTGGAAACAAGCTATTTCTTTTTCTTTGAAACTTTTTTATTATAGTCAGTAAAAATTTTGTTTTAAAGTTATCTTTTACATTTTCCTTTTACATTTTAAAATTATGAGTATGTATCCATTATCAGGAGAGACACTGAGGAAAAGGCTCAGCCCAGCGAGGTATTTATGGGAACTTTTTAAAGCAGCGTTTGATGCATTTAAGATAAACTTAAGCAAAATACTTCAAAGTCTTGAGGTTTCAGTTAGGAAATACCACTCAGGCTGAGAACACAAGTCATTATCATGCTATGTAGTGGACAAGTATTGTTCTTCTGCTACGTCCATCTCTGAAGCCATCAGCCTAGGTCAAAGACTTTCACACACTTACATATACAAGCTGTGTATATTTACTTCGTAGGAGACGTAAATATTGCTCCTTTGACTATGTTAAAGTAAAATTGCATTTATTTCACTGGTGCAATAGTATCAACTTACCAAAAGTTTTGTTCTTTTCAAAACCCATTAACCCCCTACTTCCCAAGAGCTTTTAATTTTCTGTGCCTGTCATCTCAAGCCATTCTTGCCCTGAAGAGTGGCATGCAGAAAAGAATACATACATTATATATTACATCTGATGAATGAACTCTGTTAGAACGTTTATTTTCATATGTGAAGAGAAATGGAATAACTCAGGAGTGATATAGCAGCCAATGCCACTCTTGTCCTGGTATGCAAAGACAAAGGGCATAACAGAGATTAGCCATCACAAAATACATTGTTTATAGAAAATATTAAGGTTTTGGTTTGGAAATGTGCAGGACCTAAATAGGGAAGTCTGTATAATGCAGTAACATCATGATTTGGCAAAAAAGGTCTTTGTAGAAAAGACAAGATAGGTTCCTGCGTAGAACAAGTATGCGAAATGATGAAAATTTGAATCAGGTCCAAATAAACAGACAAAAAGTAGTCTTTTTGCACGTGACGCTGTGTTGTTTCAGTAAAATCTTCTTTCTAGCTTTGAACAAAATTTTTATTCTTTTGTCCTTTAAAATATTTAGAAAACAAGTGCAATAAGACAAAAGGTCTCTCATGCAATAACACTATAGATGCATTTGTGAACTAAACCATAAAGTAAAAGAAGGCAGGATTGATTAAACAGTGAAGTAACCATCATGCACATTTAAGGATCCCAACATCAATTCCCTATTTTTTGTAATTTTAGTATTAGTTTCCTAAGAAGATGTTGACGTTTGCAGGTATTTGCATTTACTGTGTGATAGATTATCAAACTCTCAACATTTTTAATATGCAGATGTATTAGTTAAAGATTCATCCACAGTAGATTTAGACATGAATGCATGTGGTTAATCAATGAGAAAAACATCTAATAATTTTTTTAATTCTTAATTTGAGTCCAAGAGATCAACTGCCTGTTTATTACTATGGCTTATGACCTCCTGTATATCTTCATACTGATGTCCCTATGCAAGCTGACCCTATGCAAAATATCCCTTTGCCTGAAATACAGCTTCATATCTACCAAATCCTCACTGTTTGGTGAAAGAAAACATAAGCACCCGAAATTCCTCTTGCTCTGCTGCACCTGTAAATGTCTCTGCTACTCTCTGCAGTGTGTCTGCCTACCACACCGCAAGGGTCGACCTCAGGCACCCCTAGGGGGGGGGGGGGGAAAAGGAGGCAGCTACCTGCAACAGCACCAGCAGCAAGAGGAGGCAGAAGGGCAGGAGAAGCCCAAGCACCAGCTCCCCCAGCATAGTGCAGCCGGCAGCTGTGCCAGGTGGCACCGGGAGAAGGAGGAACAGGAGGAGGAGGAGAAGGAGGCATGCCAGCTGGCAGGGCTGCAGAGTGGGCAGGAGGGGAGGCAGGCAGAGGAGGAGCAAGAGAGTCACTCAAGGAAAGCCATTTCCAGCATGCCACTTCAGCGCGCGTCAGGTTGAAAGACAGAAGAATAATGGAGGAGAGGCAGGCTGAATTTTACGGACCTGCTGGGGTGATTCAGCCGGGTTTGTTTGGCAGCATTGTCTAAAGAGACAGCTTTATCTATTTGCTTCACACATACCATTATCACAACCGTAAGCACATCAGTTCCCTATTCTTAGAGCTCACATGCGTCACTCTGTCTATCTTTGGACTCTCTCTACCATCCACCTTCTTTTTTTTTCTCTCTTCTTGATTTGTACTACAGGGAAATACTTTCAATTGAAGCTCAACATTTTGATTGCCTGAAACTGAAGGTTCAGTTCCCCACAGAACAGTACTGTATTTTGTCCTCGAAGTGCGGATTTAGCTTTCTGCCATTTAGTGGGCAAGATCTTCTCACAAAAGACCTCAAAAAACATTTAAAAAACCACAGTCATATTTCTTATGCATAAATCCTAAAGACTTGAGGGAGTGGACCTGGAGAGAGGGAGAGGTAAAACTAGACTCGCTTCAGTCTCCAATATTCTGTATATAGCCCAAGCTGGTACATATGGGGCCTTCGTGGTGCAGCTCAGGCAATACTCTCACTGAAATGGAGCGCAGTGTCACCAGACTCCATACCTCCACACTTTGCCAGTCTAGGAATCAAAACCATGGAGGCTTAATGCCACAACTTCTTTGTATCAGGCAAAAATTAATCACAACATTGAAAAAAAATTCTAAAATATGTCAAATATTCATATTTTACCAAGTAGCTAAGTTTGTGAACAATATTCAGTTAATTCCCGTGTGCCTTTCAACATTACTTGGATTCCCAAGTTTTCCACGAGATAGAAGCACTGCTGCTGCCATGTGAAGTCACAAGGCCTTCCCTTGTGGAAAGACATTATCTCTCACCCTCTTCATGCCAGAGACAGCCTTAGGCAAAGCTTGCTTGTACACCCACTCACATATTCTGCCTCCAACCCAGGAGCTGTGGAAATGCTACCTTCTCCTCATCGATATCTCTCCATCAAGAATGGGTTCATAACACTACTGAACACCCACTTGAGTCATCACTAATTTTCCCTGTCAGTCACTTCCACCTTATTGTTTTCTCTGTATGTTTGAATTTCTATTTTATGACTCCCTTCTAATACCTACATATATATGCACAGAACTCATTTTATTCAGTTAGATTTAATGTAGAGGTTTATGTGCTAGGCTATGCTTATGTTGTCAGCCTTGATGTATACATGCACGTCAAGTGTGGAGGATTTTTAGCTATAGGCTAGCAACTCTTTCTACCCAGATTCTCTCCAACATTTTTCCCCAAACAAAAGTATCATCTACACAAATAACGCTCCAAGACTGACATCAGTTACTCCAATACTGGCAAAATAACTAGTCTTAAGAGTCAAAAAAACAAACAAAAATCAAGCCCCACAGTGCCCTCCTAATGAGGTGGTAAAAGTGGTCACTCATTTACTTCGCTTTGTTAATGGACCCTCCACAATCACAGCAATGTAGTCAGCATAGAAAAATATCTGGCATTACCAAAAGCTTCCAAAATAAGAACACCTTTCTGAGGGGGAGCGATTCTGCCATTTCACATATTCAGTTATCTTTGGTCCAAACACAAACAAAAGCGTTGTTTCACCAATGACAAACTGCTTTTCAAAAGATTATCTGGTCTATGTAGCTACTTTTTCTAACCACTAAGACTAGCAATAACCATGATAGCAGTCTGTGACTTAGTCTGTTTCTCATCTCTACTGAGTACAGCAGTGATGGAATCTCTATATCCCCTACAAGATATACTCAGCCACCTGCATCATTGCCCTATGAGACCAATGCTTTCATCTTTCTAACTCAGCAACAGGTACTATTTTCCCCAGTCATATTACATCTTTCCCATGTGCTCTTCAAATTTTCATTTTTCCTTTTCGTTAAAATAATCTCACCGTAGTAAACCTTAGATTTCTTCCCTTTTACTTATCCACGGCTTTACTTTCAGAAGTAACCAAAATTAGCTTGTTCTGGTTACCTTTCACCATCATTTTCTTCTTCAAAGAAACCCATTGCTAGAAAAAAAATAATTAATCTGAGCACTGTCATTCTTTTTGTACTTGTAAGACTGACTTCCCTAGCATTGAAAAACTTTAGTAGTAATATAATCTATTCCACAATCTTTCTCCATGTTCGCCGGACTGTCTTGACTTCCAGTGATTATCACAGAGCACTCCAAGTGCAGATTTAACTTGACTTTGAGATCCAAATGTTTTACTGCTTTACATCTCCTGGATCTGCAGGTTGGGACATCCCACACAAAGTTAATTTGGCTGGGCTGACTCATGGGAAGACTGGAAAATTGGAAGGCTTGGCTCTGGCTATTCCAGTAGTCTCTCCTTGAGTTTTTTGTACCTGTTCAGAGAGTAAATTATTAGAGGAATGTGAACTCAGTTAGCTCCTCCCAAACTGGGGTCAGGCTGCTTAAGCCAATCAAAACCCCCTCTCTAATTTCTGGATTCAAGTACAAACCATCTTCTCATAAATGTAATTGTTACAGGAAGTGCTGCATTGCTCAGATTCTGGTAATGATCTCATAGTTCTGGGGTTTTTTGACTAGTCAACTTTTAGTTCATTGAGCATGTCAGGATATAAGATTGTGAGAAAAAGTAATGTTCAGATCACCTTTCCTTTCTATGGTATCCCCTTCTCACAGATGCAAAGAGAAATGCTGTTCAAGATATCTCAAAAGAATGTTAGCTTTGAGGAAGGTTTTAACTATTTTATCATTCTGTTTGTTTGGGAGTTTTTTGTAATCTGCTGACTTCCACTTCTGTCAGGGATTGTTCTCAAGAAAGGTTAGTGGAGAAGAGCCTCTTTACTCAGTTCCCAGCCTCTTAGTAGTGTAGTATTGCATACGCTTCTGTGGTAGCCTTGCTTCCAAATGTCTGTTACCTATCAAATCAAAACACTCAAGGATGCATGTCCCACTACCACACTTTGTACCACAGAATAGAAGTCTTTTACACAACTAGAGCCAAATTATGCTTCTAGTCAGTAATGCATAAATCATTACAATTTGATCAGTTTTGTTACTTCTGTAGGACTCTGGCACATATGTATATATGACTTCAGTCTGAGAATCAAAGTAGGTACAAGGCAGCAACGAAGCTCCTTATCTCTATAAAATCCTCAGTAAAGAGGTAATATTCTCACACCTAAATACAATTTGTTTAAGCTGACTCTCAAAGCAGCTAAGATTTTCTTAGTTTGTTATGACTGCAGTGCATAGGATTTATAGAAATTGAGTGAGCTACTTCACCTGAATGGCTTTTAAGCTTTAGTTCAGTGAACTAAATAAGTTGAGTTTGGTGGTTTAGTACTGTACTGCTGGTTTGACCAGTTGAACTGGATTTTTTGAGATGGTGCTTTGGTTAAAATATAAGAAATAAACTAGTTCAAAACCAATTATTTAAGACTGATTCAAACTATTATGTTTGAGCCAATGAGTACTGTACTATATTGCCAGTTTGTCATGTGGGTTCTGCATCTAACACAAAACAGAGATTTGCCTACAAGTGATCCCCAAACAAGCCAGTAAAATTAAGGCTCAGTAAATATTTTGACCCCATAAAACATTTAGTTCACAAATGTAAGCATTTTAATGTTTTTATTTAATATTATCTGTTTACCTTAAGCAGAGAGACTCATTTTTGCATGGACTTTTATAAATCTTCATGTACCAGATGAAAATGAAGGATTTATTCTACCCCGTCTTTTAATTTTACTCACCAATCTGTAAATTATTCTTACAGCTGGCATTTCAAATGTATTAGTAAAATTTATCACTCAAAGCCTTATGCAAGGACTAAATTACACTAATGAATTGACTATGAATTTGAAGCCTAACATGAAGCCAAATATTTTCTGGCTTCATTTCTGTATCTCAGCAAACTGCTTAATTTTCTCCCTACTTATCCATTACTGCTAAATTGTCTTGCTATTATTGTAGAAAATTGCAGCAAACATTGGCTTGCCCTTAGGCCCACACTGAATGAAGCAGAAATCAGTGTGCCTGCAGTAAGACTGGCAAGGTATGAAACCCATCCTCCACTAATTTTGCTGAACTGAAAGAGCAACTGGAAGATAACATTCAACCCCTCTTTTTCAATTTTATTAAACAGTTGGTGAATTATTCCTATAGTTGGCGTTTCAAATGTATTAATAGATTTTCTCACTTAAAGGTTTACACAAAGTTAAACTAGATTAATAAAGCAACTATGTATCTGCTGATATGCAAGAGTAAGCCAAATATATTCCAGCTTGAGATTTTATTTGTTTTGGGGGGGGGGTGTGTGAATTTTTTTGATTGATTTTTAGTGGGATTATTTTTTTTTCATGGGAAGATGAAATATAAATCCTCATGCAGCATTATCTTATTCTTACTCGGGCATGAATCTGATGTCTGACAGCAATGCTATTGTTAAAGCCTGTATTTCTGTTGTTGAAAAGGGGGCAGGATATTGTATCTGGAGATGTTAAAAATGCTTTAAGAACTGCTGTTCAAGATCTGTTCCTTGGAGCTAAGTTTTTCTCACGAATTGATGAAAATTAATTTTGTCCACCTGTAAACCCTAGGCAAGTAATTTTTGCACTGTTCTTCCAAAAAGCTGAGACTTCGTACACAATACACTGTTATCTTGTTCATTCAGAAGGGAAAGA
>NW_009603517.1:53808-76801 GCF_000690535.1 Cariama cristata
TAATTTAAGGTGATGACAGATAGATAGATAGATAGATAGATCGGTCGATTGATCAATAGATCCAGAGTCAAAGCTCTGGTCTAACCCTTCAAAATTCTAAAACACTGCCTGCATATACCCTAAATCTGGGAAAATAATCTAGCACACAAATATTTTAAATTTACCAGCTTTTTCATAGAAGTAATTCTATTAATGGCACTACAACTTTATGTCAGTGCTTACCTTCACTCATTTTCATGTTGTTTGCAATCGTTCCCACCGGAGTCATACCTATATGCGACACAACTACTGTCCTTCATGATTGTTGGCCATGAGACTAACCAGAATCTGGGCTAACGCTTTGAAAACCAAGTATGTCTGACATATATCTGAGAATACCTGTTTTTCCTGACAGAATAGTTCATAAAAGGATTAAAGGCAACGTCTAGCAGGGAATTCACTTTTGAAATTGAAGGCTTTACTACATCAAAAATCACCCATTAAAGAAGTCCAGGCAACTATTTACCCCAGGAACGCACAATTCTTACATTTACAAATTCTAAAAGGCAACCCTCATGTTCTGTATATCTCAAGTATTTCGTTCATCTTATTAATTTCCTTCCATTCTTTTCTCACTAGCATTTGAGGCCTATGACTTTTTTCTCTGTCTCTTGACAAATGGTCCTAACTGTCTTTGAAATCAGTGTGTGAGTTGGACACATCACATTAGACATCATCATCTATTTTGTATCAAAATATTTCATTTTACTTCACATGTATGCAGACAGACCCTTAACAATATTGAGGTCTTGGTATCATACAAATACAGAGAAACATGGATTCTGTCATGAAGAACATTGGATTGATGTAGTTTACTTAAAAAAAAAATAAAAATTTACTGTTTTACTATTTGTTATAAATAATGTTATATTATTGCATTGACTTTGCATATACATTGAAGATCGTAAGTACTATCTCAGAAAGATGATCACACCATATTAAGGGGGCAATTCTTCCTTTTTATACTAACTCCCCATGAAGTTAACAAGCTGGAGTCTTTTTTTTTTTTTTTTTTTTACGATGAGGAATTTAAAACAATACATTAATAATCAGGCACATATAACAAACAAATAGTTCTGCACTCACACCTATTATTTATTATCCCATACCTTTCCAAAATGGGTACAAAATGCTACTAACTCAGAAGAGGAATTGTTTACATGCATTTTGTATATTTTTTACTCCACTAAAATGACTGTGTGCACGTGCCTACTCTGTAGTAGTGTCAAACAGTGCTCTTTAAAATAATGCTGGTTATTGTGGTGTTTCCAGATGAAGAACCATCTATTGTCAGGTATCCCTGGATGCCTGCAAATCACAGACAATCCATTCCAAGTTGTAGGTCTAAACTAGTAAAAAAGCAGGGGGTGATTGCCATGGCACAGGTAATCACATTTTAAGTATACATGACAGGGTATTAAACATAAATTTGTCCTTCACCAGTTTGTAAATACAGATTATACTGGTTTTACATTCACAGTCAAGTAGGAAATAGACTATTCCAATGCTGATGGCAAGCATCACCAGGGAAAATTACCATAGGCACTGAGCACTGCGATAATGAGTCTCAGTACATTGCATTAGATCAAAGTAATGGATATCTTTAAATCAGAAAAAGATTACAAGTTGAAACTACTGATGATAAACTCTTCTGCAGTGCTGCCTATTTGTCTTACCTTTAAAAAAAAAAATTTAAACACCACCCAGTGATTCACAATCACAGCTTTCTAACCATGATCCACAGGCCCTGCTTGTATCTTCAGGAGTTCTTGGAGAAAACAATGGGTAAATATTAACTTCATGAATAACAAAACTTTTTTTTTAACATCATATCCAAAACTGCAGCAGAGAGATAGAACCTCATGGTACGAGCATACATCTGCTAAAGTACCAGCCATTGCCTTGCTTCAGGAAGTTTGCAGAACTGTCTTCCTTCTAGCATGTGTCAGAGAAACATCTAGGATATTTTACCACAGCTATGTATGGTAGTTCAGAAGAACAAAGTTGCAGGCCTAGGAAAAGCAAAGCAGGCTATATTGACAAGACCACAGACAGCACGTCAATGGAAGTGACTATTTCCCTCTCCTCAGTACTTGTGAGTCTACATCTGAGCACTGTGCTCAATTTTGGGCTCCCCAGCATAAGACAGGCATGAACATCCAGAAACAAGTCCAGTTACCAAGGCGATTAGGTGGTTGAAACAAGAGCCTCCAGGAGTGGCATTTTATTCATCCTTGGGAAGAAAAGGCTCTGAAGGCATCTAACTGCTGTCTGCAACTGCCTAATCACAGCACAATGAGGTGTTAATAGAAGGTGCATGATCACAAAATAAAAGTCAGTAGTCAGAAGTAGGAAATTATTAAATTTTCATATAAGCAAATTTTTTGCAGCATAAGAACAGTCAAACACTGTACCATGTGCCCAAAGAAGTTGTAGAATCTTCATGCCTGGACATGGTCAAAGTTCATCCAAACACAGCCATGAACAACCTACTCTAATTGGACCTGCTTCAAGCAGGAGGTTGGACTAGACGATGCTGAGAGGTCCTGTTCAACCTAAATTATTCTATGATAGTGCCAACTAACTGGAAAAGAGAAAACTTTGAGCCAATTCACTTGTTAGCTTATAACTTAGATTCAGGATTGCTCAAAAGGAAATCACTACCAACTGTACCATTATACCAGTCGCATAGTGCAGTTGATTGACAAGTGCTCTATAGAATTCAGATAGCTGGGCTTATTTCAAAAAGTGTGCCTTTGATCACCTTTGTTTTTATTGACATTTTTGAAGCATTATTTATGTCATTCCATAAGAGGCACCTCTCACCTCTCTTTTCACAGTTTATCTCCTGAATAAACCTGTTTATTATTTGATGTAACTGACTATGCCAGAATAGCCTATGAAAACTACTAACTTTTCCCATTTTTCATCAGACTTTCACAAACTAACTTTTAGGACAATTTAGAGAACAGTTCAGTAAGCTCCCTAAAACTTTCCTATGACTAGACCCACTGGTAAGCTGTCAGATAGCATGCACAGATCCCAGACTAATTGCTTCTGTACTTTTGTAGCTTAAAAAACTGTTGTACCTCACAGTGTTCAATTACTGAAGTATGCCCCAATATAGTATTCCTCACAATTTGGCATCATTCGTTAGGAGAATTTTTTAAACATCCTCTAGAGCAATATTGTCATTGCTCTGTGTTTTAACTGAATCCAGTGCATGCTACGATTTGTTGCAATATGTGAAAAGTTGCCACACTTCTCAGATGACTGCATTAGGGAGATCATAAGATGCTGATGGCCCTGCAAGCCTAAAAACACTGTTACTGGATTTCCAGCTCACACAAAGCAACATGAAATTGATGGAGAAAAGTCGGAAGTTCTGAAACCTTGCTCATAAACTGTGACAGGGAAAAAAACTTGGTTTATGTACATTAGGAAAAGGCCTGTGTATCAGGAAACGTTGACTGGTGGTCCACTTCCATCACGTATTTCTCATGAATCTGTGGATACAATTTGAAAATTCATGACTTGGCTTTCTGTCTTGTAACAGAAAATGTATTTTTCCTTGTTTTTGGTCACACCTTTACCCTGTGATCTCTTATGGGCAGATATTTATATCGTCTTAGATAAATGTGTGCTTAAGATAGAGGAAATGGAGTTCCTACCCCACTTGAAATGTAACTATCCTGTAGCCTAAATAAAAAACAGGGCCTGGACTTGATTTGCAGATAGCTTCCTTTCTTTCCCAACATCAGTTTTGAAGGCACACAGAACAGGACATACCATGCATGTTATTAAGAGCATAAAATAGTTTGGTTTTAAATGCATGAATTACTGTATTTAAGTATGTTAGCCATTCTCTTGTGCTCTGTACAATCTTTACCTCTTTAAGATACCAAGGATAACAGAAAAAAGCTTTAAAGGGATACGATGTCAAATAAAGTATCATACACTCTATAATTTTTAGAATTCTGGAATTGTTAACTTAATAGATACGTCAATGCCAGACTAACATGTAGCCCTATTTTGAAGCGTATCAATGATAAAAAATTAACTGATATAAAAGGAAGCTGTGTTCAACTTATAAATTAATTTTGGAGTAGGGAACGAGAGAAGACTTTTTTCTTCTCCAATGTACTGGAAAGTGGAAGCAATATGTTGTTCTGCTTTCAACTGATAAAGTCATGTTCTTCGCGCTCCAGGTAGTTTTAGTCTTAGGTTTTTTCACTCATCTACATGTGACTAACCTTAAACAACCTGGGCATATTGTCCAAGTCGTCCTTTTCTCTCCTGTTCTGTGTTTCTTACTTCCAAAAAATGCAGGTAATAATTGTTACCTCACTCTTGAGCAGATAAGAATTAACTAAAGTGCTATAAACTCCCAAAATTAAACCTGCAATACAAGATTAAAGCCTACCTTTGCAATGTCAATAAAGTTTTTCTGTGAACAATGATATGGATGTATTGAAGTCATAACTTGCTAATTTAAGTGAATACTAAGTCTGGCCTTGATACTGGTTGTACACAGGGATTAACAGTTTTGGAGCAAATGTTTCAATTTGGAGCAAATTAAGTAAAGTTTTACTGGTTTTCACTCCTGTTAGACAATGAACAGAGATCAAACACAACCAGAAGTGAGAAAGCTGATTTGCATTCAAGCTTATGGAAGGTGGTTCTTTGTATGGCACAACGCAATTATCAACCTTGTTCCAGTCACTTGCAACCATGCAACTCACCAAAAGCCATGGAGCCGGATGGGTGTTAATGACAGGGTACTCAAGGACTGAATCTAATACGACCTGCAGAATTTTTATTACTTCTAACGATGAACAAGATGAAAGAACCCTTCTTGCTTTCCCAGGTTGAGTTGGTTGCACAAACTAGAGGCAGGAGGGAAAAAAATAGTCTATTATATATTTGCTTGCTGCATATACTTGGTTCAGAAAGCATTTCAAAGCAAATGCTGTACCTCATGGAAATATTTTCATAATGCTATTTTTTCAGACTGGAATTGCAGTTTAAATTTTCTGGACAAAACAAACAATACAGAAAGATCTTCTCTTTTCCTTCATCACTTTGGCAAAGGTCTGTGAGAGGAAACATCTGCTCCAAAACTATTAATCCCTGTATACAACCACTGTCAAGGCCAGACTTAGTATTCCTCCAAATAATCTAGATGGTTTTTCAGTTTCTTTCTTGTTTAAAGGCTGTGTGCTAAGGGTACACTGCAAAGGACATGGCTGTTAGAGCTGAATTACATCTGAAATGTTATTAAGACATAAAACTCCTCCCCTTTATATGCTCAGTAAGTGTTTCCATTGAGGTAAAACAAGTTCTGTGTTATCCTTCCTGAAGGCCCTCCTATCACCTCTACTGCCTGCTACTGCCAGTGCCACCTATCAGTGAGTACTGGGGCTGAACCACTCCTAAAAAGAAGGTTTATCTGAGGGTCTATAATGCCTAGTATCACCTAGGTAAAGCACCCTCACAGCAGAAGCCCTTCTAATGAGACCTGAGAGTGTGCATGTCTATGTGTAAGAAGACATTTCAGTCCTTAACAAACTGTTTACTGTTCAAACATTAAATAAATGTAGAACTGTTTTAATCAGCTGAACAAATATTTAATGTACACTCCGATGTAAGAGTTGTGTTTAAAAATATTGCTTATGCGGCTCAGACATAGGGAATTTATGGAAACTAATGCTCTGAAAGGTAAAACAAACACTGTTTAAACAAAACTTGCACATAAAAACAAAAGTCTTATCTTGTCAACCTCTACCTAATGTAATCTTCATTATTGACACTATCAGTCTTTAATGTTGAAGTGTTAGCAGGACTGGCTTACTAAAGAAAATGCTTTGGTTTTCAAGAAGTCATAATTGCTGTGCAAAATAGGATTAGTTTCTAATAAACCAACTGATGAGTGTAATGCACAGTAATGTTAATGTTATACTCACAGCAGGGCTTCCTCTGTAGTGTAAATGTTTGTTTATTCTGTGGGATCCAAACACTGAAGGTCATTCATTGCAGGAGTAGCTGGATTTCCGTCTACAGCTGTTAGAAAGGATTTGTAAAAAATCTGACAGGAAATTGCAACTTCTTTGAAAACACATGTGCCTGAATAGTTTCTGTGTAAATATAGTACGATGCTGGCAGAAAGTGCTTTTTTTAAAAAGATAATCTCTTAAAAACACATACATGTGCTTCACCTTAGCTCCACCTATTTTAATACAGTTTGTAGCTGTTTTCTTGTCTTTTCTTGGAGTGAATGTGTGTTAGCAGGAAGTTTTTCAAATGATTATGTAGTGACAGAGAGGTTTTTGTTCCCATTGACCTCACAGCTCGGAACATATTACAAGTTTAGCACCTCTATTCCTCCCACCAGCATGGGCCTTCTCTCCCTTCCTTCGGCCTAACTGATGTAGGGGTAGAAACAGCGCTGTGCAACATGGCACATAGCCATGGTGAGAGGTGTTAAACTTTCCCGAAACGGCAGCAGGCCAGGTGGAACATCTTGGATACCAAATGTGGCTCTCCAGCTACCACTTGGATCACACACTGAAAAAAACCCAAAGATTAGGAGCTAATACCACACTAGCTGCCAGTAAATTATAGCTAATTGCCTTCTTACCCTAGTTTCCTTTGTTGTACTTGTTTCTGTCTGGATTCTTACTTAAACAGGAGGCACTCCACAAGGAATAATCTCCATAAATGAAAGGTAGCAGAGTAGTTGCATTCAAATTACACACTTTTCTCTTTTTTACAAGGCCTGTTCAAATGCTGTGTGTCCCTAAACTGAGCCAGTGCGTTTGCATGGCAATGAGCAAAGATAGATATTTAGTTTCATGGCACATGTGAACAGTACCACAGGCACAAGAAAAGAAAAAGGGCTACAAAATCTAATAATTAGTTATTGTTTAGTTCTTACTAGAATAAGCAAATCAGACCCCATTTTAGATTCCAAACTGCTCTCCAGAGCCTTTTTTTTATTTTGACTTTCTTCTCAGACAAAAGTCAGTAAGATTGACAGCACCTCTGTTTGTTTTCAGATGCTGCTGGGCAGACTTATACAAAACTACAGTATGCACCCAAGTGTAGTTCAAAATGAGTCAGTAACATGATGATGTTTAGATGTTAGGGGGTCTGGGCTTTTAAAAAGTATTTTTATGATTAATTAGTTGAAATTTTTACAGTTTGTCTCATTAATGAGGTATTTTAAACACTATAAGTAAAGACACTACTGAAAAACATAACTATTGACCAAATTAAGTAAAGATTATAACTTCGTATTTACTCTGATTGGAAAGAGCTGCTGAAAGGTTCAATTTCAGATTTGGCCAAGAAGAAACAGTAATCACACATACTGTTTCCACATCAAATTAGATCAGATAATGTCAATGCTAAACTAGTAGTATTTAATCACTAATTAGAACAAAGCAAAACAAAACAAAACAAAACAAACAAAAACATACCACAAACTTTAACCTTTGCAGAAAGATGTTGACAATAGCTAAACACAGCTTTTCAAAAGAAACAGTACTGGCACTTGAAGACTGGGTTCAGGTAAGTGTAGACTACCCTGGAGCTTTTTGTGTCATTGTAAAACTGCAGTTCTGTAAAACTCTTCTAAATAAACCTGGAGGGTATGTCTTTTGAACCAGATACATTCGTAATTCTTTAATTTTACCTGCAGTGTTGCAGGACAGATGCTGACATTAAGAATTCCTGAATTGAGATGCAATGCTAGAAAAACGAACATATCTACTGATTCTCACTCATCTGCTCCTATTAGAAACAAATATGAACCTTCCAAGATTCTCATCACTTCTCTATCTTGCTATAGGGGCAGACGCATTATAATTACTGCTACTTCTTCATAATCAAGGTGAAGATAGCTATGATGGTAGGCCCTATAAAAACACATAAAGGAATTCCACTCCCAAAGATCTACATAGCAGATAAATACCTGAGAGAGACTGTCAGGCAGCAAAGAGAAACCTAGGGAGAGATGAAGAGATGTATTGAGAAGGTTAAAGGGCTGGAAATTCTGGTCTGCATTAGATCACATTGCAGGCCCCTGGAGTTTCAAATAAATATTTCCTAATATTTCCTTTCTAAATTCATTATTATGAATAAATCTAAATTAATGGCCTAATTCTAAAAATTTCTAAGGACAGATCAGATTTCGCTAAAATGAGTGAAGTTTTTTTCAATAGTATCTACAGCACTACGATAAATCCCTGAGTAGTTTAGTGATTAATCCTTCACCACTGAAATCAACGAGAAATCACCACTTCAATACTGCTATTGAAGTGAATAAAAACAGGAATAGAAAATATTTTGTGTCTGTAGAGAGTCACACTAATTTTAAAGTAAATACATTTGCCAACACATTTTCTTGAGTTGGATAATACAATTGCATAAAAATTGGCATCGGGTGGCTCATGCAGACTAGTCTGTACATATCTTACACGGTATTTGTAATCCTTAGATCATCAAAGCTACAGGACATAAGGCAGGAAATATTTGCAGGCAACGTTAATGTCTTTTATTTGAACAAAGATAAAGTTCAGGGAAAAAATAGGGTCACATGAGCCTTTATCAGCTGAAGTTATCTGCTAGCTGTTGGTGAGTTTTAAGATTACCCACATACACCACTGATAAACATTTGTATACTCATTTATTTGTCATTGATTTGAAGTAAATTACTGCTTTTGGAAACATCTACAATCCTTGCAGTATTCTTTGATAGGCAGGACTAGAAATTCCTCTCTTGGGTATATGAATTCCAGAGCTTCTTTAGAAATAAATGACACCCTTTAATCCCAAGAATCTAATGTTTTTTAGAGTTGAAAATACACATATATGTCTACATTTTTAAAGACTCACTTGTAGAAGTTGGTATATTTTGAAGAGAATTCTAAATATCTATTCATTTTCCTTTACAGACAGATGAGAAAATTCTCCTCCCAAGTACACAAGGATTACCCCAAAGGTTTAATAGAAACTTTCTAAGCAAAATGTGTTTGGCTTACATGAAATGTGAGGTAAAATTTACTGAGTAATTTTATTTCTGTGCAAATTTTACCTCCATTCTGTCCCTTAGTAATGATGTTACAGAACGCAACGAAACCTCAGCTGTTTGGAAAACCAAAAGGCCTTCACAATATGAATGTAATATAATTGCAAGACAAAGAAAATCTGATGTATACTTATGTACAGTACAAATACAAGATATATTAAAAATGACAGGCATAACGACTCTTCACTTACAAAAAAATCAGCTGTCCTTCCACTCCTCCCCAAAAGCACAAAGAGACCATATATTAGACTACTGTTTTGCTAAGTGCACATGATAATCTCTTGTTTTATGTATGCGTATGGATCTCCCTCCCTGATGGCTCTGTCTGTCTGTCCAAAGGTAGAATTAAGTGTATGATATCTATCACATCAAATGCAACTGTGATCTTCCTTGAACTCACTGTAGCATTTTTGCATGAAGTTCTAGGGAGAGGCCAAAAAGTATCACAGGCAATTATCAATCTAGGTTTGCTCTGGTAAACCCAAATCAGAAGTTTCAATACATATTCTTCAAACTTAAAAGAAAAAATAAGCATACCAATTTCATCAATTCCTCCTGTTTGTTTACTAAATTTTAGTCGGATGTAGCCAGCCGACAACGAAATTCTGATAAGGTGGGATCTCAGGTGGGATCTCCACTTCATTTTAGTTCAATAGTATAACCTCATCTCAGTTCCACGTTAGAAAATTGTTTCTGCTTCACAGATTTGCCCTGTGGTGTAAGAATTCGTATTCAACAGGTACACACTGCCATCTAAAGGCCAGTGTTTGGACTTTTCTAGATCATTTGGGTTCCAAACTCTCCATTGATGCTCCTTGCCGCGTCAGAACTCTAAATTTGCAAAAATAGCTGAAATTTTGGAAGAAAATACAAGACAAGGGCTTATAGTGGAGATTTAAACAGAAAGATGATACTGCATCAGGTGCTGCAGACCTGCCAATGACAGCTGTGCTTCTCAGTATTGAGAGACTTGACATGACTGGCCAGCCCAGCAGCTGCGTCTTACTACACCTGATGGACACATTTTTAAATGGAATTTTTCTAGTCAGTTACTTCATCGCTGCATTGCTGAAGTGTAAGAACTAGACCTTAGCCTAACCAAGGCTATTACCGCAGCAGCTAAATAGAGGCCCGAACTGAATTTCACAAATCAGAATAAAATATTACAACTTTACATATCACTTGTGGACAATAGCAAGGTATTCTTCCATGAAAACAGATTATTTTGTCTCTCTAAGCAGATGATTTCCTTTATAAATTGTCATTAAAAGAATAAAATAATGTAGATAGGATATATTGTTCTCAGTAGCTCTGATTTTTGCTGTCCATTTACACCTCTGTGAATATTTGATCTCATATATCTGCACACTCATCTTGATCAAAAAAACTAAGGAGGAAGTCCAGTAACCTCTCTCCTTTGAAGAAGTACAAGGATGTTACATTTCAGGTTATCTTCTGGATGAACAGAAATGTGTAGCTGCTTGCAAATACTCTCTGTTCATTCCCTGGGAAACAGGTAGCTCAGTACAATCCCATCATCCTGAAGATCCTTTGGGACTTACTAAATCTATATTCGTTCCTCAGGGTGACAAGGCGTAAGAACAGTGCTGACACATATTCTTTAATATTATGTATTCTGAGTCAATACAAGTAGAAGTCAAGGGCCTTTACAAAGTGACATTTGACCAAGGTCTACCAGGTGACACTTCCCACTGCTATGATTTGGCAAGGAAAGTTATCAGTGTTAAATATAAGCTTTCTCTGGATTTTTCAAACTTTAAATACCACCACAGTGTCCAGCTTGAGCTAAATGACTCCACACGATGTGAATACAAATAATGCGCTTGGTACAGCTCAAAATACAAAGGAAATAGAAATGAAGATTCTTTTCTCTAACTATAGGACTGCCTACACTTTGCTATGATAGGAAGCAGGTTCTTGTCTTGGGGAAAAAAAAAAAAAAAAAAAAAAAAAAAAAAAAAAAAAACGAAAACAACACCCCAACATATTCTCTTGAGTGGTTATTTCAGTCAAAATAATATCTCACTAGGACCTGGGACTTTCAGTCTTATTGCTACCTGTATAGCAATTGAGAGGTACAGAAGAGCAGCACAGAAGACTTAAAAAACTTGTATCATTCCACAGGACTCTCACTGAACAGCAGCAATCTCCAGAATAAATCCAATAAGCAAAATTCCTCTGCTGGAATGGTTGTAAAGATAGATTAGCATGCTGGCTGTGAGAACATTAGTGTTCACAGGCATTAGCATTTTAAAAAGAGATTCCTGATGCTAAGCCTAGCTTATCAGTTTCAGAGTCACAGCTTAGGAACCTACAATCTGAGATACAGCAAGGTAGATAAAGGGATGACCAGAGGAAATATCTTTAGAACTGTACACAGGATCTTGATCAATGGACCGGGTATGCAAAGTGTGCATGTGCCCCCAGAACGGTCAAAGCACAAGGAACATGGCTGGATGAGCAATTCTGTTCTCTTTCTTGAGTCCCAGGACTCATAGCAGTCAGGATAAGCACTCAATACTTCAGCACAAGCTATGGAAACAACCTAACTTTATACTTTATACTTTTATATAACTCTTGCATTCTGCTGCTCTGGAGTTTGGTTAGATTAGTCCTTATTACATTACTACAGAACACATAGAGTTAATCTGTGCCATGGAATCAAATGCTTGGCATAGGAAAAGATTATAAGGTGCTCAACTTTTTATATGATATTTCGAATAACAATGTGATTTAGACTGTTTATTTTTAGTCACATATTTTATGACTTGTTCTAACAAAATACATCAATTCCGCTGTGCAAAGCACCAGCCTTTCACCTTCAGTGTTAATAAAAACAGTATGATAGACTGACAAAAACTACATATTTCCCTATTTGTGTTAATATGTGTAGTTCCTTCTTCCTCATGTAGTTTTGCATCTTTGAATCCCTAATATGGCACAGGTAATTTACAGAAGGGACATTTCTGAAGTGGCTGGTTTACTGGTTTCCAGCAGTCAGGTATAGTTTCGACATTATTTTATATCACCCTATCCCTGTTTACCACAGGAAAAGTTAAAGAGTGGTGAGAGGGAGAGGCATTTGGAGCTCCAGATCATCTTTCCTACTCCAAAGGTCACTTTACCCCAGAATTTCATTCTAACCAACTTTTTTGTTAAGTGTTTGCTATACTTTTTCTACACCCACCTGTAAAAACATAAATCAGTAATCTACTTTTTCTGCAAGGAATGTTATATACACCATCATAATGTCTTGGGGTGAATCTCTAGATGATTCAAATCTATGAAGTCTATGAAGTCTATTCTGTGCCACTATAACTAAGCATTTGGATTACTCTTTTGAATTGCCAATACACATTTACAACCTGTTTATTTTTCATCCTTCACCTCTTCCCTCAAGTCTTCTCCTGCTATTTGCTCTGGTCAAGAATAAACACAACTCCCAGAGTATGTACAGTCCGGATTAAAAGTACTTCATTTTATTTACTTCCCTGTACACAGGACAGTTTATGCCGTGAAATTTCACCTCTCCATTAAATCCACTGAACCACATAAGTAACTAGCTCCTTTAAGATCTCAGACTTCACTGTACAAATGTGAGAGTTGAAGCTTCTGGTAAATGCAGCAAAATACACCTTGTTCCAAGCAGAGGGCATATGGAATATGAAATAATGGTTACGAACTTTTAAAATTAGATGTGTGTGTATGTTTCATACAGAGAGAGATAACATGCAGTCTCTGGGGAAGAGAAACTTGATCGAACATTAACTTTCCAATCATCAAAGAGCATTTGTAAGCATCCATCTTTATATCTCAACATATTTGATTTGCTGTAAAGTTATTCATTAGCCTGCTAACATTGTGCTTTGTGATTGTTCTTCATTAGCCACAGTATTACAGCATAAATTCAGGGACGTTTAGGCATTTTTTATTTTGTATGTGTATAGAAATAGGATGGGGTGGAAGCAGCATTCATGTTTGTTTAAGAAATATAGAAGACTTTTGGAAGGAAGTTAGTATCTTTTTGTATCATTTTTCTTTTCTAAGTTAAAAATGTAAGTGGCAGTTTAGTTCCATCCATTACTTTAAATTTTGAGGAAATAGTGCAGAGCATTCAATATGCAATCCAACAAGAGCCTGAATCCTATGAAAGCTTAATGACTTATTTCTCAAAACAGAACGAAGAAAGGGAGGAAAAGTACATGGGAGGAAAAGTATTGTTCCTTTTCTTTAAAAAACCTTGAAATATGTTCAAAAACATTTTATGAGGTCACACTAAAAAAAGAGTAATTGGAAGAAAAATTCTGCTTGTCTAAGCGAAGAGCACATTTGTAGCGGTAGGGTAAATGTTTTATCGATTGGGAAACTGGGAAACTCAAGTCATTACTCACCATGGGCTAAAGAATAATTGCTAATGCTCTGGCGGAAAGATTAAAAACAGTTTCTGGAAGTATTTCTTACAATGATCAATGGTGTATCATCCCAGGCCATTGGATCTTCAATAACATTTTTCCCTTTTGGGATACAATCAATTTTTATAATATGATTCATTTGCCAGCAGGCATGCTTTCTTCATACGATGAAAAGGCACTTATGCACCTTATATTGTTGAAAAGTAATCTTATACAGCCAGAGCCCAAGCTCTGATATAAAAGATTTTTCCAAATTCATCTCTATTTTTATGTGAGTTTGAGAAATAGATGTGGTGAATGGCCACTAGCTTTTGTATTGTTTTCCCCCTATTTGGTTTTCTGTCAAAGTAATTTTAAAGCTTTTTAAATAATCATCACTATTACAGCACAGATGTGCAAGAAGAATTGAACAGATATGAAAGTGAGCCATTCTCTGACCTGTGAATGGCTTAAGTAATTTATTGTGTGTACATTAATTGTAGTGGTAATTCAAGTCAGGGGTCTAAGGCTACTCTAGCTCATTTAGAAAAAACTTCTATGCCTTTACTTCAGTCATCAAATGCTGTTCACTACTTTAAAATTGTTTGACTTAATGAATAACTGCTTAAATAATTAAAACTATCAGGATGGCAAAGTCAAATACATGTACACATACACAAATTGTTTCTTACTCTGAACAGGAAACATTTCTGAAGGAGAGAACAGCTTCATCTCTTTGTCACAGCAGACATCTGACTTGATTGATAAACTAGACTGATATAAACCCAGTCTCATGCACAGTTCCAGCAGAGATCAGAAAGCTCACAGCAGAACAATCAGTATCTATGAGGCAGTGATACAGGTGCAGTCAGGACTGCCTCACTCTTTTTAACCAATGTCAACTCTACCATGTTAAAGGTCCTAAAAAGTTTCAGCCAAGATATTTCTTATCACATTAGAGCTTTATATGTCAAGAAATTCCACAAGAAAACCCTATTAAGCTTTTCTGTCAGATCTTATAGATGTAAGAAGCCTAAATAAGACTAAGAATGTAATTGGTAACATCCTATATTCCGCAATGGCCTAGTCTCCTGTTTGTACTATTTCTGCTAATTTTGGTTAACAGAAAACTGCAAGTTAAACTGGCTAATAAGACAATATAGTGCAAGAGTCCACATCTTTCCTTGACAGAAGCAGAGAATGGCATTCTCTAAAAAAGTTCAAAATACAAACCCAGACTCAAAATAATCCATCAGGTTGAACAATTAAGGAATGCTTCAGTTGTATTAACATTAATGGAAGACCAAAGGATGGGATAGCTATCAAGCAGGACACAAGTGTTTCCTCAGTCTTTCTTAATCAAGTAGGTTTAAGCAAGTTTTGCAGAAAGGGTGAACGTATAACAGGCTACAAACGCTTTCCTATCTGTACATGTATTTAGTCTGGATGGGATGGAGTTAATTTTCCCCATAGCAGCCTTCATAGTACTGTGCTTTGTATTTGTAGCTAGAAAGGTGTTGATAACACACCAGTGTTTTATCTTGGCCCACAAGTTCTTTTCTATCTTATTTTCTTCTCCTTGTCTTGCTGAGGAGAGGAGTGATAGAGCGGGTTGGTAGGCACCCAGTGGCCCACCAAGGTCAACCCACCACAGTGCATCATGTAGCTACTTGATTAAGACCTTTTTGATGCTTCAGTGGAGTAGGAAAGGGCAGTCATTTACCAGAACAGTGCTTAAATGAGAATCAGATTGGTAACGGTCCAAACAGAGAGAATGTCAGTGCATAGCTTCAAACTTTACATTCTCCCTTGACGTGGGAAATTATTGAAGAGGCATATATCAAGATTTTCTACTGGTGATGTACATTTGATCTGTTAGTACCACAGATATCTGTTTATTCTTGATAGTGCTCCTTGACTTTACCTTCAATAAAACAAATACCTGTGAACATAACATATTGGTTTTAGGCAAAAGAGAATGTTAAATATTTGAACTGTTCCTGTCTTCACAAAGTAGCCCAACCAACATAGAATTCAAGTCCTATGTTTTCTAAACTTCTAATGTGTGTTCTGTGTTAGCATTTAATCAATAATTTCCTGATTCAGGTGCTGGGGCATGTTGACCTTCTCCAACCCCAGAGGTCTGAAAGTTTCTGTAGTATCAAAATATTATTGGGTTTACATTAAACTTAGAAATTGTCAAGAAAAGAACAAAGAAAGGGAATAAAAATCTAGTGCAAAAACTGTGAAAATGGAACAGGGAAGAGAAAGTTAAGAAACAGACAACAATCTGAAAGAAGAAACTGGAGTGCATCATGAAAAACTTGACAAAGAAAAGAAGTGCCAATATACATCCAGAAAGATTCTCTCTACAGAGACTTCCAATTAGATAAAAGAAAGGTTGATTTTTTTTAATTAAATCCTCTAAAATAATGAGCAATCACATATAATCGGTTTAAAAACAGAAACATTAATAATACTCAAAGTACTATGAGATTTTCAATACTTACACATTCTAAAATGCAGCAATCTCTAAAACAAACAAAAAATATTTGGAGAACATGTGTTCACAAGTCTTTGGAAACATACAAGAACAAGTGGACCAAGACTAATGCTGCCCTGTTACGTTGGTCTCTTATTCTTGCCCCGACATACCCTACTTGTGGACTGTAGATCTTAATAAAAGACAGGCACTCTAAGAATATTCTTCCCATTCCATCAATGTGGGTAGGATGAAATAATATGCAAAGTCTTCATTTCTTCCTCTCCACTTGCTGATCCTCAGATCCAAAGAATAATAGGTCAGAATACTTCCTCCCTAAGGCAAACCGGAACTAGGGTTTGACTTGTGAAGCTGAAAGACAGTTACTTCCCTGGTATGCATGTGCATTTGCAGATCTACATTGCCCTCATCACGTTTTCTGATTACTGACAGGCATCTATATTATTATGGGTTCTTGTACCCAGAAAGGATACAATATAATACAATAGGATACAATACAATGCAATATAATAATCACAGTGATTACAAGTAAATTAATTTGCTGAAGAATGAACCACAACTGCCTTTAGGAAAATACTTCTTTGGTATAAGGAAGTATACCTAGAGACGGTATATATGCTTTACAGTTAAAGGCTTCTAAAAAAGCACTTTTCCTCAGCTGACTGATTTTTTTAAAAAAAGGAAAAGGGGAAGCAAGGAAGAGAGAATGGGAAAGACAAGACCTCAAAGGTTAATCAATCTAAAGTAATTTTAAAACCTTATGTTATATTACAACAGAAAAGGCATGGGGGAGAGGATTGGAACCAATATATACTTACATAGCTGCAACCAATCCAATCCAAACAAGTTTGTAACAATAACCCACTACTCAAATCACTTTCAGACTTTAAAAGAAAACCCAATTCAGACATTTTTCTCAGACTCAGCAATTTAATGAGGCAGAAAGCATTTTCATGAACAGACTGTCAAGTATATTAGAAAACATGGGTTTAACAGTGAGACAGAGTGCCCACAATGTCTGCTCTTGTCCATCAGTTCAGAGCCAGCTGCAGAAATGTAGCCCCTCATAAATAAAAAACTTAAAATTTTCTGTGTTTCCTGCTTATTCAGACTTTCAAGAAGTGACTTACTGGCAGATGTTCAAAGATGGAAACCAAACTCAAAACAAACACTTTAAGCCCAATCCCAATTGAAATCAAAGAGAGTTTTGCCATAGGTTTTAGACTTTCATATCAAAACCTCCATTTCTACAATGACTTAATAAGATAGACCTGATTACCAGCATAGAAAACTTGTAGTTCAGAAGGGTGCATAACAGATGCCATGGTCTACATAAAGAGGTTCTCTGTAGAATTTGTTAATACTGACGTACATAGCATATTCACATGGGCCAGTGTAGTTAATGAATAGCCGGGCATGAAGCTGAAGCTAGCTTACCCTCCTAAAAAGCATTTTAGTTACCAGGATTCTTAAGAGCCTAGGCATATCCAAATTTTCTTCATACTATGAGGGATTTTATCAAAACAATTCACTATTACTCACAATTTCCTCACTGGTAATATGCTTTCATGTTTCACTAAAAAATTCACTGTTCCTCCTTTCATGGTACCCACTTGCTTCAATTCATTGCAAAGCAGTTCGATCAGGTTTAGTTAACAACATGGTACTTTTCTGCATTACCTGCCTATGATATACCCATGATAAAATTCTGGTTCCTATTACTTCTTCATTTAATATCAGTATCACAGTTTCCATTTGATCCCACTCTTATGCCTTCATCTTTAAATATATCCTAAATTGCTTGCATTTAGTGCAAAAGATTACACTACCTGCTACTTGCAGTCAACACACCTTCCCTAAATTTTGTGGAATGATTGCTCATTCATGCAATGAATAGAAAAAATGTTAAGAAACATTAACAAAATTCTATCTGGTCTACCCCTTCATTAGCTGCATGAGCAATCTTTCTCCTACTCTCTCTGTAAACGGCTTACGTGATGGATTTGACTCATTACTCAGCCTAGCTTTCCAACCACATATTATATTAAACTGGATTATTTATGAGAAATAAAATGCTTCTAAGTATTTCTGTAGTTAGACTCACAAAATTAAACACAGACCAAAAAAACTCTTTGCTTCAGAAAACTGACATCTTCTGTGTAGATCTGGTCTTAATGATGGCAGATGGAATTTGGTTACTGATGTCATAAAAGGGATAACTGTGAACTTCCTGATTCAATGGTAAACCATCCACAGCCCCTTCCACATTCTCTCAAGAAGATCGTATTGGTTTTGTTTTCTCTAACTCAACAGTTTAATTGTATATGCAAGGTATTTGTATCCAATGAAAATACAAAGCTCAGAAATATATGATTACCAACAACAGGCAAGCAGCATTTATCTAAAATATTTTCATTAGAAGAGAAAAATCAATCTTTTATTAGACTTATACTAGAATTTATCTTGTTCTTCTTTTATTGGTGTTGGTAAACTACTACTAAAATATTCTAGTTATTGTAGGTTGTGTTTGATGTCATTTTACCAGTCAGCTTATTGCTGACCAGAAAGGTGCCATTTTAAATTGTTCATAGATTTAACACTGGTCTTCACTTCTGGTCTTCATTACTCGCTTAAAAATAGCAAAACAGAAAGGATCTTTATAAATGGACTTCTGGAAAGGTAGAAGCATCACTAAGAGGAAAAATAGGAGCCTAAAGAAAATAATCCCTTCAGCCACCTTATCAAGCAGCCTTATCAAGAAAGACTCTTTGTAAGATTCATAATGATCAACCTAAAACTTTATTTACCGTTCTTGAGATACGGTAAATGCTTATTCCTAAAAAGTACTTATGATGTTGGAACAATGAAGATCTTAAATGATTATCCACAGGGAAGAAAAGGACTGTTCATGATACAATCACTTTCTGTATAAACCTTCATGAAACACAGGCAGCAGAACTCATGATCTCCAAAGTCTGTTAAACATTAATGTGTGTTTTGTGTGTGCCAGCAATTATAATCTATTATAATATATGAATCCATGCCCCAATTCAATAACTATTTATGCTAGCACAAGCCCACCACAAAGCAACATAAAAATTACTTATGGCATTTACTACCAAGAAAAAAATTCTACCGATTAATGTAATGCTATTAATTTTTCTGTTTTATGTAATTTAGAACTGTACTCCATTGTTTGTTTCGCTGACAATGGCAGTTTAAGATTTAGAGCATCTGGTTTAATCTCTTTTCTGTCAATGGTACCTTAAGATTTAAAGGACCTGTATTTTTGTCTGAAGCTAGTCATACACATTCCCCCTCCCTTTACTTAACACGCTTCTGTGGTACAGCTCAGCTCTCCTGCCAGGAGCCTGCTCCTGCATGGGATCTCCACAGACTGCAGCTTCCTTCAGGACATGTCCACCTGCTGTGGCTGCAGTCCTTCAACAGGCTGCAGCATGGATATCTGCTCCACCACAGGCTGCAGGGGAACAATCTGTGTCACCATGGTCTTCACTGCAGGCTGCAGGTGAATCTCTGCTCCAGTGCCTGGAATACCTCCTCCTCATCCTTATTCTCTGACTTGGGTGTCTGCAGGGCTGTTTCTGTCACATTTTGCCTCACTTTTCTCTGTCGAGCAGTGTTTCGCCCTTTCTTAAACTCGCTTTCCCAGAGGTGCCACCATTTCAGTTGAGGGGTCCAGCTGTGCCCTGTGGCGGGTGGGTTGGAGTTGGCTGGAACCGGCTGTGTCTGGCACAGATCACAGAGGCTGCCCTGGAGCCACCTGCTGCCAACACCTTGTCACATAAACCCCATACTTTCCACCACTCACCTCTGTGAAACACATACTGAGGAACTGTTGTTAAAATATACATTTATCACACACTCTTCATAAACTACACTTACATCAACAACAACAAAATAATTCCGCGTACAAAAATCAAAAGAATATCACCTCAACATGGGCAAAAGTGGATAATTTACACACACAGGGAAACTCCACCCCTCCTCCCTTCACTATTTACAACCCAAATGCTCCCCCCAATTATTCCCCTTTCCAGCAATATTGGCCCGAATTTTGGCCATTACATCTCCCACTTGTTGTCCTCATCTTGAATTCCTTGAGCCCTGTGGCGGGTGCCAAAAAGGACCATGGTGAGTCGTTCATTACCAGCAGTTAAACACCCACCTGGCCTCTCATACACTCCCCTCTCCTTGTGGTCTGGAGATAAATAAAACAAAGGTGAAAAGACTCATAGATCAAGATGAAGACAGTTTAATAAGAAAAGTAAGACGAGCACATGCAAACAAAACTCCTCCTTTCTTTGAGCTCTTGTTGCCATAGAATCATAGAATTATTTAGGTTGGAAAAGACCTTGAAGATCACTGAGTCCAACTGTAATCCTAACACTGCCAAGCCCACCACTAGACCACATTCCTAAGCGCCATGTCTACATGTCTTTTAAATATCTCCAGGGATGATGACTCAACCACTTCCCTGGGTGGCTTGTTCCAAGTGTCATGGGACATCCTTTTGGCCAGCTGGGGTCAGCTGCCCCAACTGTGTCCCCTCCTAAACTCTTGCCCACCCCCAACCTGCTGGCCTTTGGGGAGAGGAGCGGGCAGAGAAAAAGAAGGTCTTGTTTCTGTGCAAGGACTTTGTAGCAGTAGCCAAAAGACTGTTGTGTTACCAACACTGTTTCAGCCACAAATGCAAAGCACAGCTACAGATGGGCCACTATGAAGAGCGTTAACTTCATAACTTCTTCCCAGTCAGATCCAGTTCTACAGGCAGTAACAGCTTTCTCATATATTTTTCATTCATTTATTTATCCAGAGAACGCACCTTTTCTGCAAGGTTTAGTATTTCTTCTTCAGTTCTGATACAGAAAACTTGTGCTTGAGAAAGGAGCTGCGAAAACATACAACTGAAATAATCAGAGTTTACACCAGCACAATTTACAGCAAAGCTCCCCTAAGTGTGGGAGTTCAGATGACTAGTCTACAGGGGCATAAAAAGACTGAGAAGCCTTTTCTGAGACATGATGATGTAGATGGACAAACCCTCAAATAGGTGTTGATTCAAACATGAATCTGTTCATTGAGAAGCCACTGTCCTGTGTAGCTCCTGTAAGGTTCAAGACTAAAGTGGTATTACATGTTAAATTCATGTTACAATCTTACCTCATTTATTTCAATCCAAAAGTTTCAGACATTCACAGATCACAACCAGAAAAAAGGGAGCTGCTAAGTGGGGTTAAAACTGGGACCTTAGATGTACAAAGTACATTTTCTGCTATCAGAGTCCATTCCCTCAGAAGTCCATATCAGTGGAACATACCTTAAATTTTATTTCTATAAATTACAGCAAACATCCAATTATGATAAGATGTCTTTACATACATTCATAACTCTTTGAGCTAGGATTAAAGCCTCCACATAGGTAGCAAAATATTTGCTTAACCAAATATAAAGTTCTTCCTCCCTAAGTATGAAAGTTCTTTCAGATTCTGCTGAAACATTTATGGTTCCTGTCTTGATTACTCAAAGTTGCTTGCCAAGTCCACTGAAAGGAAAGAAGAATTTAGGAATCAGCTAAGTAAATTCTTACATCTTGTTCAAATTCCTTCAAAGAAGATAAAATTTATTTGTAATGTTTCTTGTTTCCCAGAGTGTAAGCTACACAGTGCTGAAGAAAGAGATGATTTAACAATTCTTTGCTAATTGTTCTGGCTAATACTGTAAAATTCTTAATTGCCTTTCATTTACAGGTTTATTTCTCATTTTTCTCTGGAAAACATATGTTCTCTTCTGGTTTTGATGCAGATGGTTTGTAGACTGACCTACTTTCAATTTTCGTTACTGCTGACATGTATTTTATTTTCTTTGGTTAAGGGCAAACAATAATGAAACAGGTAATCAGCATGGATGTAGGTCACTGAAAGCGTCCCAGTTTTGGTAGCATTCTCTGTTAAGAGTATACTAATAGCTTCAAAATGTTTAGGTATTTCAAAACAAAGAGACACCCCTGACCCTAATGCCAGAATGAAAATAAAAATTAAAATCTCTACCTCTGACAGCACGTGATCTGTTTTTAATTCATGATCACAGATTTCAGGGATAAATTTGTTGGCATCTGGTCATAGTGATGATGACCAAAATAAAATCAGTGTCAATGCCTTAAGTAACTTCTTCCAGTGAAAACATAATCTGAAATATGGCTTCAGTCTCATCACACTTTTATCTCGGTACTGGAGAGCAACGCTTTTTTATGGACAAGCTCTGGAGAAAGAGAGTAACAGCTTGAAATGGTCATGGTGGCTGACTAAACAAACTGTACTTAGAAGCAAGACAGACTGCAAGAGTCAGAAGCAGAAAAGATGGGACAGACACTGTTAGCATCATATGCCTCCAGTGTACGCATAAAGGCCATGCCTTTCTGGTTTAACCATACTTTAAACACACCATGTAGCAAGCCCGCACAAGTACAAACAGAAGTTTGTTTTCCTTCATGCTGTATTTGGCTTGTTTGACTAGTAGTAGCAGTGCTCTTCAGCCTGCAGTGGTCTACACAATATTGATACGAAAAATATTTTTAACTCT
Organism: Cariama cristata; assembly: GCF_000690535.1. NCBI lineage: Eukaryota > Metazoa > Chordata > Aves > Cariamiformes > Cariamidae > Cariama > Cariama cristata. The sequence goes on from NW_009603517.1 coordinate 76,454, forward strand.
ACAGTCTTGGCACTCCAAATTCTTATACAATCGTGATTCCAAAAAACTCATTTAAACACATGCTTATAAATAGGACACTGTGTGGGATCAGCAGCTTGGAAAAAGTATAGGCAGAGCCACAACATTCACCTGGCACAGGGATACCTTAACTTATTTTATAAACCTCAGTAAGAGAAGAAGAAAATTCAGCTCAGCAGTACTCTAGGGAGGTTGCCACAAAGTTGGTCACAGCCATGTTTAAAAGATAACTGGAAAAATGCTGATCCAGAATATGTTCAACTTCTAGATAAAATCCTTCTTAAGCAACTGTTACTTCATTTTAAAATCATAGAATCATAGAATCATAGA
>NW_009603518.1:0-4065 GCF_000690535.1 Cariama cristata
TGCTGCACCTGGACTCCGGCGACGAGGTGTACGTCAAGCTGGATGGAGGCAAAGCGCACGGAGGCAACAACAATAAGTACAGCACTTTCTCTGGTTTTCTTTTATACCCTGATTAACACACAACAAGCGACGTGACACAACTGGCCCCATCATCGATGCGCATGGGGCTGGTTGGCATTTCTGTACCCTGTCGTGCTGCTCTTCCTGCTGGTGTCCACTGTCTCCGCAGGTCACTTCAGCTTCGTTATCAGTTTGTATGTTTGCTTTTTTTTACCCTTGTGGAAACGAAATAGAAGTGAAACAAAGCGATCCCCTTCCTTACTCTTCCCCATTTCCTCTGAATCCCCCTCTCCCTTTGTCAGCCTCGGTGTTTTGTGTGTCACACGAGGAACTCGGCAGCTTGAAACTCTCCAGTGGTTCCCGGGAGGTGTAAGAGAGCCCAGAGTTCAGACTGTGCTGCACGCGGGATTTGAACCGGTCACATTTTTTCATCAATGAATATTAATTATGATGATGAATTTTCAGATCGACTATTCACAAAGTGGGACTGGTCCATAACTGGTTTTTCCTCTGCTGCTTTGCTTGTATGGAGTCAAGTGTAAACTTTTCTTTTCTGTGCAATGCAATGCTCGTGTGAATGACGGTGTCATTAACGTCAAACCTGTTCCTGTCTGCAAAAGAATTCAGTCATTGACCACAATCACCAAAATATCACATTAAATTATGTTTTTAGACAACGCCTTCTTGCTGTCTGTCTCTTCCAGTGCTACAGAGGAGCACTGTGGTGGTGCCATGGGGGGGTGGGAGGCAAAGGAGAGGGTGACTTCAGTCCCTTACGTCTGCAGCAAAATTTAAAGTTAGGATGGGGCACCTTGCCTAGGTCTTGATTATGGTTCAAGGGGGCTGGGAAGAAGCAGAAGGAGAGGAAAAAAAGCTTCACCTTTATGCAATTTTGTAAAAATAAGGCATGCAGTCATCAAGAGGTGAAGGTGGGGGTGCGGAGCCGATCTCTTAAACAGATTTACTGGGACTGAACCTGATCCAGAGGTTAGCGAAGTACAGGAAAAGCGGTTTAATCAGCAATTATGGAAAGCCGTGTTTCTGTAACACGCTTGACAAATGTAAGAAGGCAGCTCGGGAGAGAATCTGTCTAAACCCCCACACTTGCAGTGTGTCTATGGGTTGGAAACCACACCTGGCTGTAGATGGGTTTGCACAGTCCCTGGGATGGGCTGGGAGAGACAGCTCCCCAAAGACTGACAGACTGAGACCATTTGGAAAGGGCTTCTCCTGCTGGTCCTCGGTAAATCCCAGCCACTCTGGGTCCTTATAAAAGCGCCCAGGTGTGTAACTGTGGTTCTGAGCCTTTGGTGGAGGCGGTGCATCTTTCCTCTTCACCCCAGTAGGTAACTCTCAGTTTGGGTAAATTGGGGTTGCTCTACTGAAGCTAAAAGAGCTAAGTTGATTTACAAAAGCGCTTACTTTCATTTTATTGTCTTGTCATTTCATTTTTCCCTGCTGAAGCTCTTACCTCCCTTATCAGCTTGCTGCCCTTTGAGGCATGAGTGCAGTTTCACAGGTAAGAGAGAGAGGAGCCGGACTGCAATGGCTCTGCCAAGGCTGGAGCTTTGCCCCTGCCCTGACGTTGCAGGGAGGAAAGGGAACCACAGCTGGGATGAACTTGTTCCAGCCCCACTTCGGGGCAGCCCAGTGATGACTGAGTTCTCACAGTCTCTTCTCTCTCCTTACCTAGTCCTCGGAGGGTATTGTCTTCTCGTTGACTGGAAGAGGAGGGTCAGAGAGAGAGAGCAATTCCTCCCTTCATCCCGTCCTCAGACATCCCCCAGCTGAGGGAAGCAGAGTTCATAACCAGGTACACGTGTTAGACACTTATCAATCTCTAATGTCTTGTCGATTTGTACTATTTAGAATACGATTAAAACCAGTGTCTGAGACCCAAATGAAGTATAATTGCTATGGATCCTCAATTCCCCCCAGATCCGTAATCCTTTTTGACTGTTCCTCCCCTCCCCTCCAACGAAATGGAGCTTAGACACAGAGCCCTCGGTTTAAATTTCAAAAAATTAAAATTGACATGCAGCAGCATTAGCAGGAGCCAGGAGGAATTCTAAGGAGGTGCCTGGGCTCTGCTTTATCCTTTGCATTAAGAAGCAATTTGTACTTCTAACAAAGACCCAACTGTTCCCCCTTGGCAAAAGGGCAATGAAGATGCCTTGCAAGGGAATTGCTGTTCACAATACTTAAACAAATTTGAATCTTAGATTTTTAAATCTGTATTCCCTGGTGGAGCCTGCTCCTTGCAATTCAAATGCAGGGCTGGTGGTGTGTGCCTGCCAAGGTGTCAGTAGCTAAGCAGATGATGGATTGATGAGGCAATGGGAAGACACAGGCTCACAGTGGCGGTTTGCCCCGACAGTGATCTATGTATCTGCACATTATCAATGTCATGAGGAGGCTTGAACCACCCTTGCTAGATGTCTCATTTTCCACTTATCTCTTATGTACTAATTATCAGGCTGGATTATTCACCAGAATAGAAACAAAAAAAAAAAAAGCTCATTGCCACTCCACTGACAGTTTACACAATCGATAGAATGAACGTCTCCCTCGGCTGCTCGCAAGTTTTTTTGTTTCCTCTCCTCTTCACAAGGTCCTCTGAGATTGCCTCTGTGGGGGGTTGATGGCTCTCACCCAGCGTCTGCGGCAGTGGCGCTTGGACAGGCTCCTCCATCCCAGTCATCTTGGTAGTAGCTCAGTGTGTGGGTTGGGTTTTTTTCTGAAGTAACACAGGGAAAAGCAATTGGGAGATGAAGAACTTCAGCGCTTTGTGGTGCAGGTGTCCAGAAAAGCAGAAGCAGCGTTGCGGATGGGGATGGCAGTCCCTGTGCTGGGGGGGTGGCTGTGGGTGAGAGCTGGGTCAGGCACAGCCCAGCAAGCAGCCTGCGGTGGGCTCGCAACCCTCTGGGCTTCGACTGGGTCCTCCTCCCCTTAGATATGGTCCACGGCTTCTATATGTTTCGTGGCAAAAAGGGAAAGGGCTATTTTTAGCGAGGATACCCTGGTTTGGATCGGAGGAGAAGAATTAATGTGTACTCAGAGGCTGACTTCAGCTTTCTCTGGGACCAGTTTTCACAAATGATACTGGCGTCTCAACCAACCACTAGTCCGTGTCTGCTCTAGAGGTCTGACCCCGCAGAGGTGTTATTTTACTTGATGAGGAAAGCAAATTCTTTTAAAAATTGTGAAGTGGTCAGATGCGATGCGAATAGGGAAACCTCCCTGAAAGGAGTGGGAGGTTGGAGTTTTAGACAAAGGGTATTTCTGTTTTGTGCCCAGCTTCATGCTCAAGTTAAAATAAGAATAATAAAAAAGTTAAGATAAAAAAAATAGACAGTTGTTCATGCTCTCAAAGCAACTTAGATACTGTGGTAACAAATCCCTGATCTTTGTGCTACTGATGTGAATCCTTGACCCTTATATTGTGTCTGGACAGCAACGGCTGTGGAAGGGATTCCTGGAAAAAAGGAGAGCAGGGAGACATCCAAGCACACGGAACACTGTGGGAGGGGAAATGGGGATGCTGCTGAGAGCCCTGAGAGGGGTGCCCACCACTCCTTGCCTGCAGCCGTTCCGTGGAGAAAGGCGTTCAGGTTACTCTGCTCTCCTGCAAGCCAACGGGCTCATGGCTAGGCACTTGTTTTTTTCTGTTTTGACCTTCATTGCCTTGAGGAGCTCCTGGCAAGTCTCTAGGGAGATGGGTGAGGAAATCCTGCTTTGGCTTGAGTGAAGCAGATTAGCTGCTGGGGCTAAGTTTTCACCAGCCAGTGTACAAAATTTTTCTGAGGATAATTCAGAATTATCTGAGGATAATTCAGATACCCATGCTGCAAGAGCAGCTGGGTGTCCGAAGTCCCGTGCAAAGTCTGATGCCTCTGTATTTTCCAGGATCTGGGCTCGCAAATTTTCTCCTTGATGCTCGTCCCCGTGTGGAGTGATGCCTAGGTTGATGGGCCACGCTGGCCTGCAGCCAGGCAGGACAGCCCC